>NC_090647.1:159443358-159475702 GCF_040937935.1 Hyperolius riggenbachi | reverse complement strand
CTAAGGATTATGAACAAGGGATTGTTGGTAATCTGTGCAGGTACGGCTACATCTGCGCAATAAGCCGGAGCAATGAGCGGCTCCATGCTACTGTGCAGACATGGCCATGCTTGGTGACTGCTGAACGGCCGCACTTGTGTCAGAATAGGAATGTGGCCCGATCAGCAGGAGACTCCCAGCAAGCGGCAGAGGACACTGAGGTAAGCCTCATTAGGATCCAGAGACTTCCCTTTCCTGAGGCATTTGTTTCTGCACCCGAACTTAGATTTGGGTTCACTTTAAATTTTTTTGAACATTACAGCTGGCAGTTGCCACAAGTGTCCACTTTTTTATAACCTTATACACATGCAATGAGACGGAGGTGTGCGCCTCTCACAATCACGCTCCTGGGCACAGGAGCGTAATTATGAGAGGACCGCATATGCTCAGAGGCAGCACACTATGGGGCTGACAGTGGGACTCTAGGTGACAGTGGAACTGCAGTGAGGGACCAGAGAGAATATTAGGGGCTGGTAGAAGCCCCTGATAAATAAAGCTTTATATGCTTTTTTTTTCAACTTTTGTATCCTTCAAGGACAGGAGTGCCCTTCTTTTTTTTTTTTTTTTTTTTTTTAGGTTTTGTTGTTTAAAACAATCACAAAAATGTTTTTTCCCCACAACTTGTGCAGTGTGAGTACAGGTGTCTCCCTAATTCTGTATACTGGCCACCGGCGTTTGAACATGTGTTTAGTTTACCCATACTCCTCTCTCCCCGCCCTTTCTCTTTAGGGCATTAAAGACTGCTTGACAAACACAGCAGAACTTGTTTGATACAGCTATCCAGAACCATCACAAAGGATCGTTTTGTGAGATCAGAGTATATAAAGCATTCCGGGCCTTCTAGTCGGTTCTACTGATACTCCATAGCCACACCTGCTAAATGCATGCTTGGGTTTTCTAATGCTCTCTGGGAGAAGGCTGTGTCCTAACAATATTTCCATTTGTTTTAGTTTTATTATGATTACGCATCCTTATATGTTTGAGCTGGGAACCTAATATGATAGAAAAACATCAGTTGAGAGCCTCTCTTGATAATGTAAGAAAATAACCATTTCTGTCATGGAGAAGGTTAAATGAGATTGCTTGTTTAATTATGTAATGCCCTGTCCTTATTCAAGTACTGCTGTTGGCAGCTTGCTGTGTTGCCTTAGGAATAAGGACCTTGATTGAAGCACGACTTGTATCTAGGCAAATGTATGAAAACATCCTTTTTTTTTTTCCATGTAACTTCCATCACAAAAATGTTAAATCATTTCAGGAATGGAATGTAAGGTTAGTGTAAATATATACACACATTGTTAGCTGACATTTACTATTAGGTGTGTAATATGACTGTGAAGCGAAGGGTTTATTAACTTTGCAGGAGGTACAGAGTCCTAGGTCAGGTTTGATGGTGTTGAAATGTTTTACTTCCAGAGGTGTGAACAAGTATGAAGAGGAGAAGTGACATGGATACCGCAGAGTTTCTGACTCTGAAGAGTGATGACAAGATCTATCTATCTATCTACAAGGATTGATATTGGGCTTAAAGAGAAACTCCAACCTAGAATTGAACTTTATCCCAATCAGTAGCTGATACCCCCTTTTACATGAGAAATATAATGATTTTCACAAACAGACCATCAGGGGGTGCTGTATGACTGATTTTGTGCTGAAACCCCTCCCACAAGAAGCTCTGAGTACCGCGGTACTCTGGGCAAACTGCCACAATGTAACAATGTTCACAGACAGGAATTAGCTGTTTACAGCTGTCTCTAACAGACAAATCAGCTAGGAGCAGCTACATAACCTGCCCACAGTAAAAATGTCACCATGTAATACATGTCAGAATGTGAATCTGGGAGAGGAAAGATTTTACAATGAGCAAACACTGACTAAATTATTTATACAGAATTGTGGTAAAAAATGAACCACTTTTTTTCCTACATTATTTTCACTGGAGTTCCTCTTTAAGGTGGCCATACATCATTTGATGTATGGCCAGATCGACCATCAGATAAATCCCACTCTGTTTGAAGCTGATCAGAGAGGGTTCTATCGCCTGACCACACAGTGCACTTTCCAATAGATTTCAGCATAAAATCTATTGGAATTTGCCTCCTCGCGCCTCCAGGCTTCCCCTCAAGTGTGAGCGAAGTGAAGAGGTCATCATGGGGGCAGAGCAGCTTGTTGTGCTGTGTGAGGAGTCTGACAGTGAGTTGGGAGGGGCGAGGCAGGAGAGCAGCAGTGTTTCATTTGAATTAAATGAATCAGAGTAAATTGTTGGATGCGGTGCGATAATTCCAAATCGGGGTGGGGTGGAAGGGGTCACGTCCTCACAAGTTTGCCAGAGGCAGCAAAAAGTCTAGGACCAGCCCTACATGCTTGGTGTTGAAAAGTCTCAGTTCTCCACCCGCACGACTCCTGGCCTCTTCCGGTTTTCAGGATATAAGAGAGCACCGGTATCATGTGACTTGGCACATGTTGTGACGGCACACAAGCGCCAGTGTTCCATGGTGCAGGCACACACGATGACATAGGACACGGGAGGAGGCCAGGAATCGCACCGGCAGAGAGGTGAGACTTTAAAACACTGAGCACGAGGCGAGACAGTTTACATTTAGGGGGGACAACATGCGGGGGTCCATCAGCCGTTGCAATATTGAGCTTCGTTACTGCTGCTCACCGGATTGAGACCTTGCGACCAAGATTATTATTCCATTTTTGATTGATCCATTTGTGGCCGGAAATCAATTGGATGGCCATGTTGCGCCACCGATTCTCTTCTGATTTGATAATGATTGAATCAGAAAGTTGATTGGGCAGCAGTATTGAGTAAAGTAGAGGCATCCATATGCACACTGTATTTGCATGCTGCGCCATACCATGCTCAGTTTGAAGTTAGTGGATGCCTTACTGTGTTTTTCTGTAATTTATATATCAATACACCATGTAACTCCTTTATTTTTCCATCTTATGGACGAAAATGTCATGCTGACTGTTACTGTGCTGGACTAAATATTTGGTCTAGAAATTGGGGAATTGCTTGAGCTGTATGAGACCCAGTTCACACAGTATTCACAGGATACAGCATTTTCTGGTTTTCCTTAGATAAGTTGGAATGTGAAGTGTTGCACTTACCTAGACCATTCATGCAGTTATACCCCTTACTCTGTCACCGTTACAATCCTGTTACCGTTATGGAGTCAAAGCTCCAAGCCTCCTTGGTGAAGCTTTGCATGTGTCTACTGAAGTTCTACACACCAAAAAGTCTGCAATGCATACAGCGAGCATTGTAGCCACAGGGAGATTAGCCTCTTGCTGCCGTGGAAACTAGATACTGCCCCAAAGTTGGAAATCACTCTTGCTCTATGGAGAATTGGAAAAGCTAGCTTGATGGTGGCAGTGGTGTCATGGCCATCATACTATACACAGATTGCTTTCTGACCATTAGTTTGCTTTTAATTAGCCACATGGTATAGCAGAATTGGGTCGATCTTACGCAGTGCGCCTTTCTTTATAAATCTACAAACAGTTAATAGCCTTCTCTTACATGTTTTGCCTTTCTCTTAAAAGTGGAACTCTGAGCATCAGATCAAAAATGGCCACAGATGTATATTTAAAGTATTCTTTTGACAGTTTGCAAAAGATTATTCTAAAATTCTAAATTCTTCTATATGCCTTTTGTGCTGGCTTGGCAAATCAACATTATTATTATTGATTCATGAAGTGCCAACATATCCCATGGCACTGGACATCACATGCATCCTGCTGTTCTGTCTTGACCGACAACTTGAGCAGAGTTATGAGTAATGAAATCTCACTTTCTGCCACCTAATGTCCACAACTATTTGAACATCTAATTCTGATGGAGGTTCTGGAAGTCACTATGTGCCTTCCAGAAATGGAAACAAAGAGACACATCAGGAATCTTATATAGTGTAGTATGTTGAAAATAGTGGAAAAGCTGTTGTACAAGAGTTTACAAATCTGGGTTAAAACGACCACCACCACCACGTTATTACGCCTGTGGAGAAAACTAGTCCCTCTCCACTCGGACTGTGGGTGATCCTTAGATCTAGGTGGTCGCTCTGCAATCAAAAAATGTGAACAAATGGAATCTACTGAACTAGTTACTATTCCGGCTCTGTCCCCCCATGGGTGTGGGAACATAAAGGTGTGGGAGGAGGAACCCCAGATGTGATTAAAACAGTTTAAAATGGTAAAGGTGGCCTTACCTTAAAGTCGGCTAACTGCATAATTTTTGAGCTGTATTTCCTGAATTATCCTGGTGTATTTAAAGGGGCACCATGGCGACAGATTGTAAAATTTAAAATCTGTGCAAACATATACAAATAAGAAGTACATTTTTTCCAGAGTAAAATGAGCTATTAATTACTTTTCTCCTATGTTGCTGTCACTTACAGTAGGTAGTAGAAATCTGACAGAAGTGACAGGTTTTGGACTAGTCCATCTCTTCATGGGGGGGGGGATTCTCAGGGATTTATTTATTTTCAAAAGCACTTACTGAATGGCAGTTGCTCTGTCCAACTGCCACAAAACTGTAGCGAGCAGGAAAGCTGGCCAGCATCGTTGTTTAAATCCTTTTTAGGGAATATCTTTATAAAGAATAAAAGCCTTGCTGAGAATCCCCTATGAAGAGATGGACTAGTCCAAAACCTGTCGCTTCTGTCAGATTTCTACTTCCTACTGTAAGTGACAGCAACATAGAAGAAAAGTAATTTATGGCTCATTTTACTCTGGAAAAAAAATCTTATTCGTCTGTCTGTACATATTTTAAATTTTAATTTTTCTGCCATAGTGCCCCTTTAAATTCTACACTATATAGGACTCCTTTAAGGAGCCTTGTCTATCTGGGTTCAGACATTTGTCCAGTCATTAGTTAATGATTAGAAAGGGGTAATGGAAGTAAGGAAAAAAATTGGGAGCTTCCCTGCTGCAGAGACCTAACTATAGCAGTCAGTTGTTAATGATCTAGCAACAGTGTTGTGGAGCACCTGTACTGATGGTAGATTTTCATCTGAGCCCATCTTAAATGATTGTCCCAGGCAGCGAAAATGTATTGTTTGTAATTGACTTAACTCACTTTTTGCTGAATTGCTAAGACCAGCACATGTGCAGTTTTATATTACATACATAAATACTGTCTTCTAAAAGATTTTAACTATTGTCTGGAGGTATATATATATATATATATATATTTTTTTTTTTTTCTCCTTGTATGCTTTATTTAATAAATGTACCAAATGTATCTTCGTGCAGAAGGAAATTGTGACAGCGTTACTACATCAGAAAACATGGTGTCAAAGCTTACCCTGTGCATAGGCCACTGTAATGAAAACTGGGGCAGTGTATACAGAGGGGAAGAATTCACATGCCGAAGCTTTACTCAAGGTTAATGCCATTCACTCTGGATCAGTCACAGAATTTTCTGAGATCGGGAAGGTGAAGTTCACAGTCTCTCGAAGGAAAAGCAAGTGGCATCTGTTTATTTAACAGCCCACAAACCTTCATGTTCTCGTTTTTAAACGCGCATCACACTCAGAACATTGTACCTTATTCATTGTGTCACTTCAGATCAGGCCGCGGTGGAAAATATACTAACACATAGTCTAATTTTTTTTACTTTTTTACAAATCTGTATCATCTTTGTCAACAGAATGCTGAAGACAATCATCCCTTTATTTAAAAAAAAACCTCCTCCTTCACCTGCTATACTGTTTCTAGGCACAGCTTGCAAGCCTTGTAAGGTAGCAAAGATACTTCTTTGATTTCCCTTTTTCTGTAGCTATGCAACCAATCTATTTATGTCGATTACTACAGTCCGTATTGTGTACATCATTGCACTGAAGCATGATACACACTATCTAATGATTCTAATACATTACAGTAGGACTGGACATACAGTGGGTTGCAAAAGTATTCGGCCCCCTTGAAGTTTTGCACATTTTGTCATATTACTGCCACAAACATGAATCAATTTTATTGGAATTCCACATGAAAGACCAACACAAAGTGGTGTACACATGAGAAGTGGAACAAAAATCATACATGATTCCAAACATTTTTTACAAATAAAAAAACTGCAAAGTGGTGTGTGATCTGAGTGCAGTCAGTTGCCTATAGACATTGCCTGATAAGTGCTAATGACTAAATAGAGTGCACCTGTGTGTAATCTGTCAGTACAAATACAGCTGCTCTGTGAGGGCCTCAGAGGTTGTCTAAGAGAATATTGGGAGCAACAACACCGTGAAGTCCAAACAACACACAAGACAGGTCAGGGATCAAGTTATTGAGAAATTCAAAGCAGGCTTAGGCTACAAAAAGATTTCCAAAGCCTTGAACATCCCACGGAGCCCTGTTCAAGCGATCATTCAGAAATGGAAGGAGTATGGCACAACTGTAAACCTACCAAGACAAGGCCATCCACCTAAACTCACAGGCCGAACAAGGAGAGCGCTGATCAGAAATGCAGTCAAGAGACCCATGGTGACTCTGGACGAGCTGCAGAGATCTACAGCTCAGGTGGGAGACTGTCCATAGGACAACTATTAGTCATGCACTGTACAAAGTTGGCCTTTATGGAAGAGTGGCAAGAAGAAAGGCATTGTTAACAGAAAGCATAAGAAGTTCCGTTTGCAGTTTGCCACAAGCCATGTGGGGGACACAGCAACCATGTGGAAGAAGGTGCTCTGGTCAGATGAGACCAAAATGGAACTTTTTTGGCCAAAATGCTATGTGTGGCGGAAAACTAACACTGCACATCACTCTGAACACACCATCCCCACTGTCAAATATGGTGGTGTCAGCATCATGCTCGGGGGGTGCATCTCTTCAGCAGGGACAGGGAAGCTGGTCTGAGTTGATGGGAAGATGGATGGAGCCAAATACAGGGCAAACTTGGAAGAAAACCTCTTGGAGACTGCAAAAGACTTGAGACTGGGGCGGAGGTTCACCTTCCATCAGGACAATGACCCTAAACATAAAGCCAGGGCAACAATAGAATGGTGTAAAACAAAAAATATCTATGTGGTAGAATGGCCCAGTCAAAGTCCAGATCTAAATCCAATCGAGAATCTTTGGCAAGATCTGAAAACTGCTGTTCACAAATGCTGTCCATCCAATCTGACTGAGCTGGAGCTGTTTTGCAAAGAAGGCAAGGATTACAGTCTCTAGATGTGCAAAGCTGGTAGAGACATACCCTAAAAGACTGGCAGCTGTAATTGCAGCAAAAGGTGGTTCTACAGAGTATTGACTCAGGGGGCCGAATAATTACGCACACCCCACTTTGCAGTTATTTTTGTAAAAAAATGTTTGGAATGATGTATGACTTTCGATCCATTTCTCACATGTACACCACTTTGTATTGGTCTTTCACGTGGAATTCCAATACAATTGATGCATGTTTGTGGCAGTAATGTGACAAAATGTGGAAAAGTGCAAGGGGGCCGAATACTTTTGAAACCCATTGTATCACAGAATTACGACCTCGAGGGCTCCTTAAAGTGAAACCGAGGTGAGAGTGATATGGAGGCTGCCATATTTATTTCCTTTTAAACAATACCAGTTGCCTGGCAGTCCTGCTGATCTATTTGGCTGCAGTAGTGTCTGAATAACACCAGAAACAAGCATGCAGCTACAGGGCTGTGGAGTTTGAGTTGAGGAGTCGGAGCAATTTTGGGTACCTGGCATCTGAGTCGGTGGTTTCAATAAACTGAGTAGTCGGAGTTGGATGATTTTTGTACCGACTCCACAGCCCTTTGCAGCTAATCATGTCAGATCTGACAATAATGTCAGAAATGCCTCATCTGCTGCATGCTTGTTCAGAGTATATGGCTGAAAGTATTAGAGGCAGAGGATCAGCATGGCAGCCAGGCAACTGGTATTGCTTAAAAGGAAATAACTATGACAGCCTCCATATCTCTCACCTTGGGTTCACTTTAAGTATTACAGTGACCACTGCATAACTTTTCTCTAATTGGCGATGGAACTCCTGAAGTCCATATTAGTTTCTTCAATTCTGCACTGAAGACAGATAAGATTTGACTATTTTATTTGAACCTGCCTAAAATGCCTTGTGTACCCTGAATCAATGGAAAATGTTTGAGGAGCAGCTAAGAATGTCTGATAAAAGTGGTGTGAGGCAGCAGACCAGCAGCATTGTACTGCATGAATCATGACCAAAACTGATCCACTGAAACGTACTCTGATCAGTGTTTCATGCAGCGACTATTAGTTAAGCAATAGATCAGGTTCTGTTTTTCTAGTGTGTAGCAAACTTTAAACATGTAGATATTCAGTTACACATTTTACAGGGAGCAATCCAAGAGTTCAGCATGAGTTTTTTGTTTTTCTCAAACCAGGTAAGAAGGGCGTTGTTCGGGTGAGGACATTTGGGTGCTTCCATAGGCCGTAATGTGATTTATGGATACAGCGGTGATCGGTGACTAATTTTGCTGCCGGCAAAAGACGGAGCTGAACTGGAGGGGAAAGCTACCGTGGGTGGGGGAGGATCAGATGTCGGTGGGGAGGGGGGTCCCTGCTCCCCTCCAGCTATTTGAGCAAAAGTTGTTAAAAGTTGCTAAAGTGTATAGGCAGCAAGTGGGGAAGTGTGCAGTCTTTCCTTGCGTTCCACTGCTCGCTGCTTGACTTCCTGCAATGTTGCCCTCTATACTTCGGAGGGCAGCATTGCAGGAAGTGACGCGGAGATTGGAGGAAGTTAAGGTAAGATTCCCTGCTCGCTGCCTATACATTTTAAACCACTTTTAACAACTTTTGCTCAAATAGCTGGAGGGGGTGTCCCACCACCCGCTGCTACCCCTCCAGCATGGCGACTCCTCCCCACCCACAGGCTGTTACACAGAAAACAGATCAGTTTCTGTGTCCAAAGCTGCCTGTGTAGAGGGGGATCTGGTTTACCACTCCTTTTCACTTACGTGTGTCCAGATCCATGTGCGGTCCAAGAAAATCCTGCAAATCCGGACCGTCCGTTCAGTTTTTTAAAACAGATCCCCCGGAACGCAGACGGATCAGGGTTTTTTTTTTTGGGGGGGGGGGGAGGGGGTGAAGACTGACTCTATTTTTAACATTGGTATCCGTGGCTCCAATTTTTATTCGGGCCGAAAACCGGCAGCACGGATACTTTTTTTTTTTTAACAAGTGTGAACCAATTGTGACGGATAGAAAAAAACCTTGAAGTCATTGTGTCTCAGCGGATGCTGCTGCATTTCTGGCTGTGCTACTACTCCCTGTAAATATTGCTGCGTGTTAAGTTTCATTATTGTGATTTCTTGTCTGAAAGCGCTGGATGATTTGAGACATGTCTGCATCACAGATGAAGGTAGTGGAAACTGTCATCCCGGGTTGTCACTTGGCAGAGCTGCAGATGGTGTAACTGAGAAAAATGTTCCCTGTGATCAGAATTCATTTCTGCAGACTGTATTTTAAGGACAGAATAGTGCTTCTTGTAACTGTATTTGTGTAAATTAAGTGGAAACATAAGATAAAAAGCTGTTTGCTGTAGGGTCAATTACACTATTAAATGGATCTACACTGTCTGGAGTAATGCATCTTCTATAGATGATTTCACTTACATCTGCTGCATTATGTTTATACCTGATGACCACATTGGTCTTTTTAAAAGTATTTTATGTATACTTGGTAGATGTTTGTTGCCTTGAAGCAATTGTCCGTGATTGTTTTGTTACAATCCACTGTGGGCCCTAGTGGGTTTCTTACTGTTTCTTACTTTTCAGCAATCATTGATGCTGTAGTTCTGGCTAATGCTGACAGCAGGGCACCTCTTGCTCATCCTCCCCATTCCTCATTTCAGGGTAAATCCTGCGTAGTAGCCTAGCAGCACGTGTGTACAGTGATCCTTGGCAAGCGGTTACCTCCTGCATGTATGTGTAGCTTTATGTATATATGGAGTAGTAGTAGTTTATCTAGTCAAACTAAATTAGTGATAGATGTATATTATAACTGCTACAAATCTCTGCTACAGCATAGTTGGTATGTCACAGCAGCAGGGTGTAAACCATGAAAATGTTCCTTTATTTGCTTGCCTATTAGGAAAGCTGTTGTATTTGTGGGCTTCTTGTAGACGGTGCCAATCTAAGAGGAACTGAGGAGGGACAGGGAAAGCTGTCAGACTGGAAAATCTTACCCATATATGATTTGGCCCTGGCAATGTTTGCTTCCATCTCAATCTCCCCTCCATTGTAAAAACTGCAATGCTTGGATGATCTGAGTTTTTCCGTTAGAGGGATTGTCATTAAGCTTCATGCCCTGAAGGTTCTCACATTTGGCTTTGTGTATAGTTCACTTCCTCTTATATTTGTGTGCTGCTTAACACTTTCCATTTTTTTTTAAGTGTTAGGCTTGGTTCACATTTGCCGAGGTTCCTGATGTTGATGGTCACAGTGGTTACGCAGTGCTCTTCCACATCCATTGGTGTCCGTTGTAATGGACATGTCATACATGCATTACTATCTATGCCATGTACCTGCATCGTCTGGAAAAGTCATGCAGATTGGGAGTTTGTGCTCCGTCACCATAGAATACAATGTGTAACTTACCCTGATGTTAACATTGGGCCCGTCACCATGTCTGTTGTAGAAAACGGTCTGCTACCTTTCTGGTGTGAGACAAGTCATATGATTTAACTTGAGAGCTTTTCACGAAGACTGTATAAGGTATTATACAGGTTGTATTAGGTTGTTGCGACCTTTCAGGACTTGTCCTTCACCAATTTGAAAGGAGAATTTGTGATTTTAGTGAAACCAAGCTTTCAAAATGACTTTTTCTCAGATAACCAATGCAATATTATAGTGCAGACAGACATAAAACAGGCCTGATAAAATCTGTACTCAGACGCTCAATCTCGGTCACTGTAACCAAGTGAGTGATCATTTGAGTGACAGTTTTCTAAATAAGGGTTGTAGAGACTCACTGCTTGGCCATACCTGAGGATCCTGCTCTGATCTATGGAGAGGGGAGGGGGAAGAACAATCAGAAGATCACTGACTGGTACCTGGTGGCAAGAAAAATAATATGGGAAGATAGAGCTTGTTTGACTTGATGACCAACTAAATGATGTCATAGGATGGCTGTGGAGATGCTAGATTTTTGCACAAGATGATCAAGAACGATCTTCTGTAATAACGCGTAGCTGAAGTGCATCGTATTGCAAACTACTTGAAACGGAGAGTACAATGTAAAGTGTACATAATAGCTGCCAAGGGAGATCACCTTGGAACAAAGATACAATAGAGATTCTGTGATTATGGACAAGGGAGCATGACTTGAGAAACATTTCCTTCACTCTTTTAAAAAATTACTAATGCAAAGGACTCAACCCACCGCCACTCAAGGCCAGGTAGAGTCCTGGGTTTTTCATTTGTTGAGCATCTTTGAAAAAAAAATTACAACAAAAAAAAATATATTTTTTTTTCCCCTGTTATGATGATCGTTCACCTTTTTTAATTTTTTATGAATCTGAAACCTAGCAATGTGCAGTTGAGGCATTCTGACTCTGCTTCATCATCACTGGCTTTACATGCTTGTTGCAGACTGGTCCCTCACAAACTTCTAGAGCCCAGAGATCAGTTTAATGCCTGGTACACACCATGCAATTTTCCGTCAGATTTTGGGTCAAAACTATAATTTAAAACAGGTCCAATCTGTTTTCAGATCATTTTTCTGATCGACTTTGTACAGTAGTGATCAGAAAATCGATAGCAAATCAGATTGGACCTGTTGAAAATGTTTTCCCGAAATCTGTCGGGAAATTGCATGGTGTATCAGGCATAACAGGCAGGCAACTGGCATTTTTTGTTTTCAAAACATTCATAATCTACTCACTTTAGGGTTCCTTCAGAGGGAAATTTTGTTTAAATAAACATGAAAATTACCACAAACTTATATACCCCTTCCACTAGTCTTTTTGCAGTTTAGTGTTTATATTTAACTTTTTATTGCGCAGCCAAGTTGCAAAACTTACCATAAGCACAAATTGCTTTGCAGCCTTAGCAACAGTATGCACTTTGTGTATTCTGTTCAGAGTACATTTGATATGAGTGTATTAAGAAATCCCCTCCTTTCTGCAGGAGTGAGAAGCTGCCCAGATGTTGTGCCATTGGATGAAACGGCCATGCATCCATTGCTGCACACAGCGTACTGCTGTATGCATTCGTAGCGTACACCATTCCCCAGGAATCTATGCCAGAAATGTATTCATAGATTTCAGCTCTGCATTCAATACCATAATAACATTGCTGCAACACAGCAAGCTCTCCAAACTAAACATACCTGAACTGATCTGCAAATTGATAACCAATATCTTGACCAACAGGAGACAGCAGGTTAGACCTGAGAAGCACACCTCAAGTTCTTTGACAGTCAGCACTGGAGCACCCCAGGGCTATGTGCTTTGCCCACTGCTCTATTCACTGTACACCAATGACTGCATCTCCACAGATCTATCCGTGAAGGTTTTGAAGTTAGCAGATTACACAACAGTAGTTGGTCTCATACAAAATGGGGATGAGTCGGCATACAGGCTTGTAGTAATGCAGCAGCAAACTTGAATCTGATTTGCTGTATGCTTGTTCAGGGTCTACGGCTAAAGATATTAGAGGCAGAGGATCAGCAGGATAGCAAGGCAACTGGTAATTTTAAAAAGGAAATAAATATTGCAGCCTCTATTTCCCTCTTGTTACAGTGTTGTCCTTTAAGACCCCCCCCCACACACACACACCTCCCCCTAATCATAAACTGACTCACAGTGACCTGAGTAGAGTCATTCAAATTGCTTGGAGCCATAATCTCCAACAACTTAAAATGGGATAACAATACTGTCACTATCATCAAGAAGGCGCAACAGAGGATGTACCACCTACGGCAGCTGAAAAAGTTTGGCCTACCACAAAATATAATGGTACAGTTCTGTACTGCAATCATTTAATCCATCATGACATCCATATATGACTGTCTGGTTCAGCTCCTGCTCAGTACTAGAAAAGGTGAGACTGCAGCGCATAATTCGATCAGCAGAAAGACTGATTGGCTGTGGCTTCCCTTCCCTGCAGGACCTTTACGCGAACATGAGCTAAGATTGCCTCTGACCCTTCACACTGTTCACTCTTCACATCTTCCAACTTATGCCTTCAGGGGTATGATACCGGTCAGTTGCAACAAAAACTTCCAGGCACAGGAACAGTTTCTTCCCTCAGGTGGTAGCCATGCTTAACGCGGAACCACGCTAGAGCTGCTAGGACTGGAAAGAATTATGGTACAGAACCAAAAATGAACACTTATATACTGTTCTTGACCTGCAGTTACCTACACTTTGTGTCCTTATATTGCTTTTGTCTGTGTCTGTTAAAGGAAACCAGAGACGTGACTTACAGTTGTATTTTTACTTACCTGGCTTCCTCCAGCCCCATGAGGTGCGTGGACTCCCTCGCCGTCGGCTCCATTCTCCTGTTATCCCCCTCGGTAATCTGGGGCGCACTCCTGTCTCACTCCCGCAGTCAGTGTTCTACTCCTGCGCAGTACTAGTGCGCAGGCACAGAACGCTCCCAGGCACAGGAGTGCAGCGGGGGTGCGTGTGCGGCTGGTTAGCGCGTACACAGAATTACACAACTGGCCGCGACTGGCCAGATTACCGGGAGGAATAAGAAGTGAACCAAGCGGCCAGAGAGTATAGCAAGGGAGCCCACACACCTCATGGGGCTGGAGGAAGCCCCAGGTAAGTATAAATACACCAGTAGGTTACGTCTCGGGTACAGTTGTGCAAAACAGATTATACCATTAGTTGGCGCCTTATCGATTTTTTCAGCACTGGGATTAATCCACTCATTGGTATCCAACTTGAACAGTCTCATCTGCATTTTTCTCTAGGATACACTGTGTCGGAGGCTTGTTTTATTTTATGTGCACATAAAACCAAAGTAATGCTTGGCACATACGTAATGAAACTGGGAGCTGAACTAAAAACCCATTTTTTTTTCTCCGCAAAAGTGTATTTAGTATTACTTTGCCACCCGCTGTGCTGCTTACCTTGTGTATGGGTTATACAGTAATTTAATTGTCTGTAGTGTCTGAAATACTTTCAAAAATGAATTCTGGAGGAAGTGGTTTTAATTACTCAGGAGAAAATCACAGTTAAGTGTGTTAGTGATAGCAGGGCGTGGTTGTTTCAGCACTTAGTACTGAATAGGGTTATGTGCATGTAAAAGTAGTATATTATTGATAGCTCTTTTTAACATTATGTGAATAAAGTCGTTTTTATTCTGTGTGCTCTGCTGTTAAAATATTAGTGTACTGACTCTTAAGTGTGCTTAATATAACCAATAATGGTTCCCTGATCAATAATACAGTATACTTGCATTATTTATTTTACCCATTTTACCCTCCCCCAATCTTTTTAAGATAAGACAGTTCAATACCATTGTGTACAGTATAAGCTGTTACAGTGTCTTTATACTGCTAGTAAACAAATGTATAAATGCACACATACACGTGCATTTATACACTGCAGGAACAACGCTCGTCTCGGTTTTGCTTGCTGATAACGTTGCGCACCCAATCAATCTCGGCGGCTCAACATCTTGCGGCATGTCCAATCGACATGCTCGGCCTGAAATTGGTCGCATCATCGATTGGGCATGCACTTGGCAACGCAGATTTTCATCTGAATCGATAATTATCGAAACGGATGATCGATCGGCTGCTAAGTCCCTAGATGTATGGGTACCCATACAGTGCTGATCTCTTGATATTGACCCTACTATTTAAACAATTGTAAAATGACTTGTACACTCATTTTGATATCTCTTTTCAAGTGCTGGATACATGTATGGATGGCACTCATTTTTGTTTTAAGTAAGCAGTGGCTGTGAGGTTGTATTTTATACCATAAAGTAAATCGTTTATACATTTATATTACATTACTGATGCGATCCGTATTTGAAGTTCTGCTAAGCACATGTGTACATTGTCCTATCCTAGCATTACCTAAACATGTCTACGACTGAAACATGTTTAGTGTGAGCTAGGTAGTCTTTATGGTTTTGCTGTCAAAAGGACTATGCATTATCATAAAAAATATAGGATGAGTTCACACTATGCAAGTTGCTTTTTGCTGCATGTGAATGCACTACCCATACAGTTGCATCAGCATGTTCACATCTCTGCATCGTAACTGACTACGTTATCCAAACACTTTCTACAGGGCGTTTCTGGTTAACTTATGCAGCCACATGGATCTCACATAGCATTTGCTCATGCCATGAAATATAACCTGCAGAGTATATGCTTTGTTATGCCCATAGTACCACACATAGGGGAATTTACATTCCCTAAAGTCACAAATAAATACAGAAACTAGGAGCCAGTTTGTTCAATCCAGGATCCACTTCTGTTAAAATTGCACACAGTAAAGCTTAAAATGTGCATGTCAGCTGTACTTTGACCACTTTGCTTCTGAGATTTGTCCAGCCCTTTTTTATTTACACTTTCTGCCCCTGTTGAACACATTTTTAATGTGTAGACAGTGCGTGTGAAGAATTCTCCTGAAAGTGGTCCTAGGCAATTATAAAAACCTGGATGAGGTTCAGCCCCTTTAAGAAGCAATCCATAGTTAAAATCAAGTTTGACCATAGCTGGCCTTAATGGCAATCGCATGCAAAGTACAGTATGTACCTGAATAATCCATAATTCTAGATTGCTGGAGACATTTCATTTATGGAAATGAGAAATATCTGAATTTTTAAAGGGCTAAGAACATAAACCACACCTGAAACGAGGGATATGGAGACTGACATATTTTTTTCTTTTAAACAATTCTGGTTGCCTGGCAGTCCTGATAATCCTCTACCTCTTATGCCTGTTACACACCATGCAATTTTCTGTCAGATAGACTAGTCAAATCGATTATTTCTGATAGGTCTGTCTGATTTTGGCTCGTTTTTCTGATAGATTTTGTATAGAAGTTACTGGAAAATCTCTCAGAAATCAGATCAGACCTGTCAGAAATGATCCATTCCAACTGTTTTTTTGACTAGAAATTGTATGGTGTGTACCAGGCATTACACTTTTATACATAGACACTGAACAAGCCTGCAGATCAAATGTTTCTGCCAAAAATCTTTCAAGATTAGCTGCACGCTTGTTTCAGGTGTGCAATTCAGACAATACTGCAATAGAGATCAGCAGGACTGCCAGGCGACTGGTATTGATTAAAAGTAAATAAATATGGCTGCCTCCAAATATCCCTCACTTCAGGTTCCCTAGCGGTACTGACAGATTATCCGTCCATACAAAATATGCTGTGAACAGTATAAACGTGCATACACATAAATACTGTCCTGCACTGTATACTAGACCCTTGTTTGACACATTTTGGCAAGTTACAGGAAAAAAAAAAGTTATAAAAATTAATTTTATCACTTTGTGCACAGAAATCCTGGGTAAATTGAATGCCAGGGAGGTTAAAAAAACCTGCTATAAATGGATAGAGAGCAAAATTCTTCGTTATTTGATCTGTGTGAAAGTGCAGTTGAGGTGATGTAATGAAAATCTGCTAAAAATGGGCGCTCTGAGCTAGTTCACAGTGCTCAGTTTTCTTGCAGAATCATTCTGCATGTCAGCTCACTGCTCATACAATTCTATGGGCCTGTTCACAGTAGTGTGTTATAACGGATCACATTATTCAAACTCGCTGCCTGCAGATTGTATTAAAGTCTATGCCCATTCTCCATTGCAGTTCAGTCATTATAACATGTCTATTATGCAACTGACCACTGCAAACCTAGCCTCAATTTATATTTGGTTGTTATTGAGCAAATTGAGGACAGCTTTATTCTAATCAACATGGTAGCTGTACCCGATAAACACCTTTTTTAGCTTTGGTTTGCATTAAAGTACTTTTAAAGTGAGAGGCTAATGTCATATTTTTTTCTCCCTCTTAAACAATACCAGTTGCCTGGCATCCTGCTGATCTTTAATGCACCCAGTAGAGTCTGAATCAGACACCTGAAACAAGCATGCAGCAAATCCAGTCAGAGCTCAGTCAAACATCTGATCTGCATCAGCTTGTTTAGGGTCTATGGCAAAAAGTATTAGAGACAGAAGATCAGCAGGACAGCCAGGCAATGTGCATTGTTTAAACGAAAATAAATCAATGGCATATCTATCTTACTTCAGGTGTCCTTAAAGCAATACAAAAGATGTCAGCATCACTGATCTGATATTGCATCAGGTGTCAGGTTACAGGTAATGTAATATTGAGATGTGCAAGGACAATGATAAAGACCCTCTGATGGTGTATAATACTGTACAACACCAAATCTGCACTTCAGAGAAAAGCACAGTTACTGTACATTTCTCTGTTTTCCAAGCCTCCAATTCCACTATCGGTTATTAGTGTTAGGATATTCATACAGGTAGTTCATTCTTTTTGCTAAGATTTTACTGACTGCACCTTTTTTTGCATGTGCAAATCAATCCACTTTTGATAGAACTTGAAGACAAGTTTTTACTGCTTTAGTGTATTTTAATTTCTCAGCTCGTATTTTTTTTTTTGTGTGTGGATTATCATTAATCTCTGCAGTAAATGGTTCATGCTACTGGTTGTTTTTAAAACAGGAAAATATGGGTTATGCACTTTGTCTGCTATCATGCATACTTACATATAATACGTCAATTTTACTTATATTGTTTATTTAACTCCTAGTCAGAGTAAAAAAAATGACAGATCTATCATACTTGCTTTTGTTTACCCATAATAACACTTGCTAGATAATATTACTGTGCAAATAAATAAATTTAATATCTGATAAGTATTTTTCAATCAGTGCAAAACATTATCAATAGGATTTGGCTCTCCAGCTGTTAGGAACCTACTCATGGCTCTTTTGGCACAATAGAACAGCTCAAAAGCTGCAGACTTTGAAGCCTGCCCTACAGTAATAGTTGAATAACAATTAGACCACAAAAAGTAAAAAGTTAGTTTTCAAGGAACCTTGGCTGTTGGAAACCTGGGATATGTGTTGTCCATTCATTGTGCAGTTCTTAAATGTTACAATGTAACATGTTTTACCTTAACTAACCCTTAACTAGCTGAGTGTAAACATGCACCGACAGAGAAACATTTTATGACCCTAAATATTCATGCACAGAAAAAGTATTTTGTAAATGATTCATATCTTGTAAACCGTTTACACATTCAAGCTGTCTGGCGTATTCGGAAAACAAAGCAGCCTTGAAAAGCAATCATCCTCCAAAGGAGTGTTCATTATCTGATTTGTCAAACACGCCTGCCGTGATATAATGCTAGTTAACTGTGGTCGGAGAATAAATGGTTTCCACCACATCCAGTTTATTGTGCTGAAGCTGAAGGATTGTGCTTAATATTTGGAGAGAGAGTCTGTAACTCTGTACAGCAGTGTGTGTAGCTTTTATTCCCATCGGTACACACAACATTTCAGCTACACTGTTTGGGTGAATGTCAGTGGGGAGGACAGATCGTTTAACACTTGTATGTACAGTGCCCATGTTCTTCACAGCATGAGTCAATGACTCGCACATAAGGAAGATGTTTGAATGCAGCATAAAACCATCAGGAGAACTTCGTGTTCAGGTTCAATGTACATACCACTGTCTCTTGTATAGTAACTGACAGCAGATCTTCCTCTCTTGCTAGGTGCGCTTTGTCTCGCCAGTCTGCTGCCACTGCTACCGTGTAATGAAGCTTGGCTGCATGCTCGACTCCCTTTGTTTAGTGATAGAGCAATTACTTGATAAAATGAAGTGCATCGCTCTGAACAATTGACCCTTTTGAGCAGTCCAAGCTGGTCAGAAGTCTGAACCCACATTTGAGTGCCATCATTATGGCTTCAAACTTAAGTGTTTCCAAGGTACAGACAAAAGTGTTGTCTTCCTTGAGAACCAGGCGCGTCCCATTTTCCGATTTGATGAAATATTTAAATTGAATAACGTTGGAGGAGATGCAGAACTCCTCAGGAAATCCATCCAGCCTGCTTTTTGATACAAGGACGATGCGAGCTTTGATCCTGGATATGAAGTCGGGAGCGTTGCAGAATATGCGCAGCCCTTGAGACCGGTCATGATTGTCTGTTATCTCCAGGAAAGTAGTCTCCCTGGCTGCCTGCTGCTCCTTCTCCCATCTGGTTTTCACTGCATCGTTCAGTGCCTTCAGCTTGAAGAAGTCTGCCTCCTGTGCCAGGAGCTGGTTCTCTTGGAAGCCCTCAGGTAACAAGAGTTCCCCATTCCGGAGAAAGTTTAACACATGCCTGAACAATAGCCCATCCCTGTCAATGAAGTAGTGTCCATCTGTATCAATGGGACAGAAAATCTTCTTGTTCACCACTGCTTCAAGGTAAGAGTCTGGATACTTGGACAAGGTCTGCTTTTGTGTGATATAAAGATATCCCCCGACATTAAGTGTGACGAGAGCCGTCTTGCAGTTTGCGCTCTGTTCCCCGTCCTCGGAATTGTGGCATTTGTCATCGTGCTCCTTCTCCCGTCTGTTGGTTCTGCGTTCCATCCTGTGCAACAGTGTGCCACCAGATCTAGCTGGCCTTGCTCTTGTTTGGTTTGAAAGGAAAATAAAAAAGAGCCGTATTCAGTTCTGCCACAATGATGGAATGAAAATGCTGCCAGCATTGCATGAGCTGTCAGCTAGCTTTTGCAGTAGGTGGCGTATGAGCTATGCAAACAGCGAGGTACTAGCAATACAGCTGGGGAAGGAAGCATTTGCATTTAACTGTGTGAGGGAACATGCTCAGTGTGGATTTTCCTCCCCTTTTGCAGAACTGATTTTTTTTTTCTTGAAAGCAGAGCTTAGTGCCAGTGAAATCAATAACAGTTAGCTGAGGGTCACATATAGCTACGGTGCTGCTGTTCAGGGATTCTTGCTTTTGTATAAGTACCTGATTATAGATACAATTTTGCTCCCAAATCCACTGTTCAGTCCAGACAAAAAAAATAGAAAATAAATCAGTTTCAGGCTTCTAGGAGCTTTGTTGGTTTTCAAATGTAGTGTTTTACCATGTTTAATTAAAATATTTTTTATTTTAATTGGAACAAAAAGTGGTTAGCACCCACTTGTTTTTTCTGTGTGTAACAAAAAATAAATAAAATCTTAACAAATGAAATTGGCATGGACAATATTTTTTGGATCTTTACCCTAATATTTGCTGCACAATCTTTAGAGGCAACTGCTGCTAATATCAATTCCTGTAGCTTATAGACAATTAAATACAGACTTCTTCACCTATAAGCCGGTAGCTGGGCACAGTGTTCCTCAGAAAACTCGTAGTGATGGCACAAATTGATTGCAGACGAACATTCAAAAGGTCCGTGTTTGCCCCATGTTAAAATGGGGAGCAAATGCAAACATCATGTAACGTTCGCCACAAACCGTTTGTGCCATAACTATCCCTGAGTTGGTTAGGTTGAAAGAATACCGTCTCCAGACTGCACAATTCATTTTCTTTCCCCTGGGATTCAAATCAGGGGTCATAGAAGGCCAATTCAGAATAGTCCGTTTTTGTTTTTAGCTATTGGTAGGTGGTCTCAGCTATGTGTATTGGGTCATTATCCTGTTGTCTGATTCATAATCTGTGACTAATGCAGAGCTTTCACACACTGGGCAGTACAGTTTGCTCCAGAGTGTCTTCATAGGCTTTCATTTTCATTCTTTCTTAAACTCAAGACACCCAGGGCCAGATCCTATTCACAAAGTTTTCTCCTGGGATATTTTTTATCTTCTGTTAAAAATAACTTTTCAGCACTCTGCAATAGAAAAAAGTATTTAAATAGTAGGTGAAAAAGTATGTTCACCACCAGCAAGCCAGAAAATTCTTAAAATAATTTGAGCAATACTTTTTCACTTTTTGTTACTTTTTCAATTTCAGAGTCCTGAAGTTATTTTAAACAGAAGATGAAGAATTCTCTCCTAGACAAAAACTTAGGAGAAAATGTGAATTGAATAAGGGCCCCTGTGCCAGATGAAACAAAGTAGCACTAACAACCCTCTTCCTTGTTTCACAACAGGTATATTTTTTTTCTTTGAGAGCTTTATCTTTTTCATCTGTGTCCCTAGAGCTGATGCGACTTACCAAAAAGCTACAGTTTAGTCTCACCTGTCCAATGGGCATGCATGTCTTTTTTTATTTTTTTCTTATTAAAAATTAGGTTAAAGAACATGTGTTAAACATGTGGTAAACCATTAACATCTACATAATGCTGATCATTTTCCACCTTGCTGCATTGCCACATTAGATTGTGTTGTACAATACATGTCTATAGTTATTGCAATTAATATATTGAAAATATCTGGCTGGCTGGGTCCTACTTTCCTGTCGAGATGGCATTGCAATGTTGTTTTGGACATACCTGGCCTTTGGTCGCTGTCAAAACTCTTCTTCCTATCCCGTACATTCTCAAGGTAGTTAAGGAGGAACTGTGAAGTGGGACTAGCCACCCTTTCCGTGTGAGAGCAAAGGTGACTCAGCCCACCTTTGTCCTCTGCTGAGAGATTTTTTTTTCATAGCAAGCACTGCATCTACAGCTCTGCAGAGGTGCAGGGAGTGTTTTGGAGTGGGGATAGGATAACCCATAAACCTGGCAGTATGTGCTTTGAGGGCTGGAACCCACAAGAGCGTTTTTTTGAGCATTTTGGCAGCGCTGCGATACGCTAGCGTTTTGCCAAAACGCTCAGCTGATGTTAATGGATGGGGCAACTTTCACAGGAACGTTTGCGTTTCCCAGAAACGCAAACGCAGGACCTGCAGCATTTTGGGAGCGTTAGCGCTTCAATGTAAAGTATTGAAACGCTAGCAGAAACGCTCAGCAAAACCTAAACTGAGCGGTTTTGCTAGCGTTTTGCGGTTCAGAACACTGGAACAAAATTAAAAATAATTCACAGGACCAATCAGGATAAAAACGCGAAACGCAAAATGCTACACAACCGCTGAGGAAAAAAATACACTGTTGCAAAACGCGACCGAAAACTCGCATGAATCCGCTTGCAAACCGCTCAGGCAAAACGCTAGCGGTTGCGTTTTGCGTTTGCGGATTTCAGTGGGTTCCAGGCCTTAAAGCCCATTAAAATTCTGTGATGATGATTGACAATTCTTATTTCTCCCTTTTTGTTGAGTGCATGCGAAGAGAACTTGGCAATTCATCGAAGTGTGAAGAACTTAGCTTGTAGTATCATCAATAAACAAAAATAGACATGTCTCTTTAATATAGCAGTTTTTTTTTTTTTTTTTTGGTAGAGTATGATTTTTTTTTTTTTTTTTTAAGATTACCACATTAAAGAGAATCTGTACTCTAAAATTCTTACAATAAAAAGCATTCCATTCTATTCATTATGTTCTCCTGAGCTCCTCTGTGCTGTTTCTGCCACTCCCTGCTGCAATCCTGGCTTGTAATTGCCAGTTTTAGGCAGTGTTTACAAACAAAAGACATGGCTGCTAAGCAGCTTGTGATAGGCTGAGAGGAGCTCAGTCTGTGACTCACACAGAGCCTGCAGGGGGCGTGGAGAGGGGGTGTATAACTTCTATCACAAGCAGAGCAGCACATTCCTGCCTGAGTGCCTGAGCCCGACAGAGCTGACAAAGGAAAGAAGATTAGATTATATAACAGAGATAATACATCCACTGTGCAACTAGGAAAGGCTGCAGTAAGACAGACCACATTAGAACAGGTATAGGAACTTATAGGATAGAAGAAATAAGGCTGAACATTTTGTTACAGAGTCTCTTTACATGGAAGTCTCTTTACAGTGCTCTACACATGGAAAACTGGTAACGAGCTCCTACTGTGTGTATCTGATTACCCAAGGAGCTAGACAGGAAGCTTCTGGGTTGTCCGTATTCAGCAAAGAGTACAGATTTCAGGCTGGCAAAGAAGTGCAATTAAAGCATCAGTCCATTTGGAAATTCATAGCTGGCTGCAATTTGGAATTGGAAATATTTCTGATAACATTATGTTGTAAACTCTTGTAGAGCACTGATATGTGTAGCATTTTTCACTAAAAGTGGAATTTCAGTTAAATTGCAGAGTTGTAAGCTAAAAAGACAGTATATTTTGCTTGCGTTCATCTCATTGATCTAATCGCTTACAGGCTAATTTAGAAAACAAATAGAAGCTGCTCCTCTGATGTGCATGAAAAGATATTTGATATGAGCACAGTCTGCTGTCAGTACTCTGCACTGCACATCTCATTTTAGTAAATCACCCCCAAGACTAGTAATAAGATCTTAGAGATCACACTTAGGAGATTGGGTCATGCTCCGTATCCTTTAAGTCATTACTTTCACTTGCTTATAGCAAGATATTTTGCCAGAAGACAGCCTAAGGTGTGTTTTCTGTGAATCTCTTGCCATTAACTGAGCGTTGCCTGGCTGTGCACTGGGAATAGTGCATTCTGGATCAACTGTATGAACTTGGTAATGCGGCTTTTCTGCATGCAGCATCTTCACTTGGCAAGGGAGTTGGAATTGTATGTTTAATCCATTTTGGGGACGTAAGAACAATGAAGCTGATTAACAAATTCATGCTAACCTATTTTTCAAGAAAGCCATGTAAAATATGAATGAATGCATGCCCCTTTTCAGGCTGCTAGGCAGGATATAGCTCAAGGAGATAGAAACATCTTTATAATTACTAAGTGTTGTCTGCTGCCTCTGGCTATTTCATGACATTGTTTTGTTGCTATGTATTCTTTCTTTTATGCACAGTATGATCTTTAATGGGGGCTAAAGTTTACGCCTAGAGAACTGCAATCTGTACTCCAGGCAGAAATATTTTCTTTTTAAAAGCTGTGTTTATGTATTGCTAAAAAGATTAGTTGTTTTGGTTATTGTTTCCATTTCGTTCTCTGTGCTTTTCCTAAATTCTGCATCTTAGCATTAAATCTAGCCATCTTTAACCACCCTACGACTGCATCACGCCGAAGGGCGTGATCGCAGCGGCAGCCCCAAGACCCTGCCTAACGCCAATTGGCGTCAAGTCCTGGGGCGGGGTTTTGCAGGAGCTCTGCTCCGTCAGCAGTCTCCCAGTGGCGACTGTGAGATGGTGAGACCGCCATCTATTTACAGTGTACAGCGCTGCGTTCTACCTCTGGAGGCAGGAAGCGATCCGCTGTCATAGGCTGAAGCCTATGATAGCCGATCTCGCTGATTGGCTGGCAGGGGAGAAGAGGGGGGGTTTAGAATAAAATTTGTTTAAAGAAATAAATAAATATTTATAGAAAAAGAAACAAACATTGGGGGAGCAATCAGAGCCCAGCAACAGAAAGCGCTGTAGGTGGGCAGAAGTGTGTGTGTGTGTGTGTGTGTTCACTTGTGTGCTGTATGGCCCTGCAGCGAGGCCTTGAAGCTGCAGTGGCCTAAATAGGGAAGAAATAGCCTGGTCACTAGGGGGTGTATGCATAGGGTCCACCAGTGGTTAATGACATAGTTCTAGTTCAGCATCCTACTCTTTTAATACGGTGCATCCAGAAAGTATTCACAGCGCATCACTTTTTCCACATTTTGTTATGTTACAGCCTTATTCCAAAATGAATTAAAATCATTTTTTCCTTCTTCAGAATTCTGCACACAACACCTCATAATGACAACATGAAAAGTTTACTTGAGGTTTGGCAAATTTATTAAAAATAAAAAAACTGAGAAAACACGAGTACATATCATAAGTATTCACAATTTTTTGTTCAATACCTTGTCGGTGCACTTTTGGCAGCAATTACAGCCTCAAGTGTTTTTGAATATGATGCCACAAGCTTGGCACACCTATTCTTGGCCAGTTTCGCCCATTTCTCTTTGCAGCACCTCTCAAGTTGCATCAGGTTAGATGGGAAGCGTTGGTGCACAGCCATTTTAAGATCTCTCCAGAGATGTTACATTTGATTCAAGTCTAGGCTCTCGCTTGGTCATTCAAGGACATTCACAGAGTTGTCCTAAAGCCACTCCTTTGATATCTTGGCTGTGTGCTTACGGTCATTGTCCTGTTGAAAGATAAACCGTCGCCCCAGTCTGAGCTCAAGAGCGCTCTGGAGCAGGTTTTCATCCAGGATGTCTCTGTACATTGCTGCACTCATCTTTCCCTTTCTCCTTACTAGTCTCCCAGTTCCCGTCACTGAAAAACATCCCGACATCATGATGCTGCCACCCCCATGCTTCACTGTAAGGATGGTATTGGCCTGGTGATATGAGGTGGCTGGCTTCCTACAAACGTGACGCCTGGCATTCACACCAAAGAGTCCAATCTTTGTCTCATCAGACCAGAGAATTTTGTTTCCCGGGGTCTGAGAGTCCTTCAGTTGCCTTTTGGCTATCTCCAGGTGAGTTGCCATGTGCCTTTTACTGAAGAGTGGCTTCCATCTGGCCACTCTACCATACAGGCCTGATTGGTGATTTGCTGCAGAGAGGTTTGTCCTTATGAAAGGTTATCCTCTCTTCATAGAGGACCTCTGGAGCTCTGACAGTGACCATCGGGTTCTTGTTCACCTCCCTGACTAGGGCCCTTCTTAGTTTAAATGGATGGCCAGCTCTTGGAGGAGTTCTGGTGGTTTTGAGCTTCTTCCACTCTCGGATAATGGAGGCCACTGTGCTTATTGGGACCTTACTTGTACTTATGTACATGTGCTTTCTCTTTTTTTTTTTTTTTTTTTTATTAAATTTGCAAAGTAAACTTTTATTTCACATTGTCATTATGGGGTGTTGTGTGTAGAATTATGAGGAAATCAATTTGTTTAATCCATTTTGGAATAAGGCTATCATATAACAAATTGTGGAAAAAGTGAAGTGATGTAAATACTTTTAAGATGCACTGTATTTGGAATGGTAGATTAGTATTCATCATTATGGCACAATATTTTGTGCGTTGGTTGTCTATTCTTTTTGTAACACATAGGCCTCGATTCATAAAGCATGACCTCATGCGGTAATGCTGAAAACAGCAGACTTTACCGACCACTTGGCAAAATGTCAATTCATAAAGGCTGTTACCGCATGAAAAGCTGACATTACCGACCAGGGAGCTAAATTACCGACTTGGCTGCAGTTACCGACAACACATGTCAGTAAATTGTCAGCAAATGTCAATTCATAAAGCCTTCAACATGCGGTAAGCCTGTCGGTAGTTACCGACACCTCTGGTGAGGTCTTAACAAGTTACCGACAGCTCTGACAGCTCTGATTAATGCAAAGTGCAGAGATCCGAAAGTCTGTTTGATTCATCTGTGGAGAGAGCCAGTGAGCCGTCTGTGTGAATCATTTCAGCAGGCAGGGAAAGACTGTGTGACTCATCTGTCTGAGTCATCAGTGGAAAGAGCCGGCTGTGTGAGTAATTTCTGCAGGCAGGGAAAGACTGTGTGACTCATCTGTCTGAGTCATCAGTGGGAGAGCCAGAGAGAGCCGTCTGTGTGATTCATTTCTGCAGGGCAAAGAGGGAATCGGGACACTGCTCTACTCTACCGCTCAATGGGCTGCGGTAATTTACCGACCTCCAAGGGCAGCTGGGGAAATCTTTATGAATTAGCACACAGACCGGGAAAATACCGAGTGCGGTATTTTCCCGACAAGATTTTTGTTATCGCACTGCTGTTTATGAATCAAGGCCATATATTTAAAGTGCGTGGCCGACATGCCCCTCTAGCTCCATTTACTGTTTAGATGACCTGGCAATTTTACTGGAGAAACAGCTGTCCAAGCTCCTCCCCTTATCTTTTATTGCCCTCATGAGTCTTTGTGAGGACAAATCCTGCTTCTGAGAGTTTAATTCTTTGTGGCAAGTACTGCGGCTAGATGGCATCATATCTTACTGTCACTTCTTGGTGTCTTGGTGCATAACAAAACAAACCAAAAACCAAAAAACAAATAAAAACCCCTTGCCCACGCCCTACCCAGTGTCCTAATAAAGGGATTAAATAAAATTTCTGTTACTGCAGTTGGAGTAGTGATTTCTGTTACTGCAGACGCAGTACCCTCCCTCTAACATGGACGCAATCTCGCACGGAGCGGGTATACGCCGATGCAAAAGACGCGGACCCATCGGGTGTTGGTGATATTACAGAGGCTGTGACCGCTAGGGGCTGGAAGAAGCCCCTGATAAGTAAAGCTGTTTATTTTTTAATTGCCTCGGATAACTTTTAAAGGAAACCAGAGAGGAATGCTTTGGCACAAAATAAACCTATTCCCCTATAGGTTTTACAAAATAAATGCTATAGCTGGTATTTTCGTCACTCTGGTCTGCCGTTTTTTTGTGTTTTTTTTTCTAAAACTCCATTCAAAACACAGTTCATTAGAAAAGCATATTAATTAGTGGGCTGTGTGCAAAATGAAATAACCATTTCTAAAAACCTTTTATGACTAACAAATGCAGATTAAAAAAAAAGTTTTTCAATATACCCTTACGTTAGCAGCTCCTCCCATCACATCACAGCTCTCTGTGATACTGTACGTATACAAAACAGAAAAGCAGAGCCAGAAGGGGGCAGGCTTGGGCTTGAAAAGACATCAGAGAACACAGACTCGGCTATATAATGTTTCCTGAGCAAAGCCAGACTGAATACTCAGTCGGGGATTTTATCAGGGCTGATAACAAGCAGGCTGAACAGTGAAGGATGAAACAGAGAGCAGGGTAGGTGTTTTCTCTAATGTTCCCACTGATCTACAGTATATGATAAATACATGAGGATGCTTCGTCTCTGGTTCACTTTAAAGCTTTTTGTTTGTTTGTTTTTTCAGGAACACTGGAGGACGCTACCAAGAGCCACGTTATACAGCTCTTGGTGCGCTTTTTCTGTGCAATGGATGCGGAGACCACATGATCCGCATCACGTGGTCCCGCCAGCCAATCATCGCACAGGGCGGCGCTCCAGGAAGTAAACACTGCACGTCACACCGTGCAGTGAATATTAATTAGCCATGTGGCTGGCCGAGGAGGAGGAGGGAGGCCTCCTCCTCCAACATTACCGAGCATGTGCAAACAATCTAACGCGGCTAGGCGCATATAACGCACAGCATGCAGCACTTTAACTTGACGTGCTGCGTTATAATGTAACGCAATGTGGGCACTGTGAACAGCCAATTGATTTTTCATTGCTGTGCGGTGGGCTGCGTTACAGGCTGCACTAACGTGCGCCTGTAACTTCCCACTGTGAAAGCAGCCTAAACGTGGCTTTAAAATATTATTCCAATAAAAATTATTTTAGCTGTATTTTAACTTACTGGCATGTCATCATCTTGAATAAATTAATTCTGAGCCTTTTCTAAATGTAAAAGAACTGCAGTTTATGCCGAATCCTGATTGTAAAATTTACTTTTTAAATGTTGCCTTTTTTTTTTTTTGCAAATTAGCTGTGTAAAAGCATGCTGTTGCAATTTAGTTTTTTCCTCCATTTTTGCAGTTAATCGAAAGTATGTTTCTACATTTCCAGACAGATTTGGATCTTTTTGGAATGATTGCCAATATTTTACAAATATCTCTTTTAATTAATTTCCGTGAGTTTCATATTACGTCATGACCCATCTGGAGCAATTTCCCTTTCCATTTTCTTTCTACTTGCATTTAACATGCTAGCACAGCCAATAAGACTGTTAAGTATACCCTTTTAATTCATCTATTAGAGTATCCACGTGCCTTCAAACATGTATGTCATTCTACCGCATCTCCGATAAAAGTGAAGAGTTGATTGAACTGTCCTATTAGAACAGTTTATTTTTCTTTGTGTAGTACAGTAAATTAAAGCTACTTTGCTTTCTTTCTGAAAGGTGCAAGGAACCAGCCTTTTATGGATTATTTTGTACTTGTGTATTATATCGTTGACAGAATTTGAACAGGAGGCTGCCATAATCTATTTACTCACCTGGTGACATCAAACTGTCATTGGAAAGCAGAAGGCGTTAGTTTGCACCAGGTCCCGAGTTGTTGTAATACACTTTTTTCGGAGTTTCCGGGTGACCCATGTGCCTGGCTGCTGTTTTTACTCCTGTCCCCTGATAACTCAGAAGTGCCAGCCAATGCCTTCCGCTGCACGATTGTTGAGTCGACTGTTCCAAGGAGAAGTTACACATGCTTAGAGGCTCAGGCACAGCTGCAGAACATGTAGATGATATGTTAGGCACCGTGGCTGCAGAGGGCGCTGTGGTGGCCAATGGAAACCAAGTGACGCCAATTTCTTCTCTTCAGGAACCTGCATATATGCTTGCTGCCTCCACTGCTTCATCACACCTGCCCATTGGATTTGTTTTCTCCTTCCATAATCAGGGAGACTTCTAGCTTTGCTAGGGCTACTCACATCCCATCTCTTATTTGGGCTGTAAACTAGGAAACCACCACCTAGCCCTACTGCTTCCACAGACACTGAATCGAGGCTACCCAGCCTACCAGGACATCTATATATACAGCTGGCACTTCTGGGGTGTCAAATGGGCAGAAGTGGTTACAGCAGCCTAAGTCAGGAATGGTGCATTACAATGACTCGGGGACAAATGACTCGTTCAAATCAAAGCCAAGTCCTTAGGCTTTCTATCTTGCCAGAGAAGAATATAGAATTTAAACAGGAAGCATTTCTGGCCAGTCGGTGGCACCTCTCCAGTCGCTGTCCTGTGCATGTGCAGTACAAGAATATCTCGTACTGCGCATGTGCAGGATGTTCCCGGTGACGGAAGCATGATTGAGGACATGGAGGCAGTGGCCACCGACTGGCCAGTTGCTGGAAATGAAACTTGCTCGCTGCAGGGGACCCGAGGATCGCGTTGTCTGTGTGGGCACAGGACGTCTGCAGGGGGGACAGTAGAAGTCCCAGGTAAGTTGTTTTTTTTTTTTTTAAATCCTCAGTTAAGGTTCCCTTTAAAGGAGTTTTAGTATCTACTCAGATTATTGTTTGCCTAGAGTTCAGCTTTACATTTTATTTGTATTCCATAAATAATGTAAGGATTTACATGCAAGGGAGTTTAAAGCAAATCTTCATGGAAAAGATAAGAAGAAAACATTTGCAGTGAGAGGAATTTATACTGCGTGCATGTAAAAATGGTACCTGGTAAAAAAGGCGCTGCATATAGCTGCTATTAGTATATTGGTAAAATTACCAATATTCTACTAGTTATAGCTGCTAATTGAATATTGGGCAAATTACTGATATTCTCAGAGTATTTGCTTCCGTTAGTACATCGGTCAGATTACCGAAATTCTAATAGATAATTCTGATAGTAAAATATTGTTAATCTATTTATCTTTATAGACATAGTACAAAACAAATAGTGGGGAGTAAGTATACATATACAATTATAACATCCAGAAATACAAATACATAGATTGTTGGTGTGTGGTTTGAGCCATCACCAATACTGGTGCATGTTCATATGATGAATTACATCAGAATCAGAAACGGTAGACGGAGGTCCTTGTTCTTGCTAGCTTACAATCTAGAGCACAGGTGTCAAACTCCAGGCCTGGAGGGCCAGATCCATGCCAGTATTTAGGATGGGCTGAGAAAGAGAGGAATGTGTTCTACCTGATGGACCACACCTTTCCTGATTCCGGACCATCAATTAATTCGAGTTGTGTTAAAAATGTGTGAGGATCTCGGCCCTCGTAGGACCGGTTTGACATCCCTGATCTAGAGGATAGCGGATGGGAGACATTAGGGAAGGAGACACAGGGGTTTGCAGATGTAGCAGTAAACCTCCACTGCTACCTGTAGCAAATTATAGACTTGTCTGAGTAGGTGTGTTTTGAGAGAACGCTTGAAGGTTTCCAGGCTCGGAGCATGACAGACAGGCTGTTGGGAGAGCATTCCAAAGGAGAGTTTATGCTCCCGAGAAGTCCTGCATGAGAGGAGATGAGTGAGAGGAGATGACTAAGCTAGAGGACAAGAGGGTCTCTTGGGAGGAGTGAAGGATCCCGGTTGGATGTTATCTGGAGATAAGTGAGGAAATGTGAGGTGACAACTTACGTAGAGCTTTGAATAATTGGATGAGGAGTTTAAAGTGGATTATTTGGGTAATAGTTAGCCAGTGAAGAGATTGGCTGAGAGAGGCGGCATCAGATGAACAGGAGGAGAGGTGAATGAGGTGGTAAGCAGAGTTCAGTAGGGACTGGAGAGCCATCAGTCTGATTTTTGGTAGACCGCACAGTAGGATGTTGCGGTAGTCTTTACAGCTATTTTACTATACCCCCCCCCCCCCCGAGCCTAGCCTTAAAGTGTACTGGATTTAGTGGGCACAAATGGGATAGAGAGGCATGTTTTCATCTAAAGGACATGCCTCTATGTCCCCTAAGCATCACTCTTTGTGCCCCTTACTCATCGTTTTAACCCCCCCCCCCCCCAATCTACAGATAGCCAGCTTGTCTGCATACTAATGGGGAAGGGGCATCCTTAGCAGGAAACCCACTCATGGCATTACAAGAAGCAGGAATGGCGGTAATGGACGCTACCTGATCCAACTAACTCCTCTGGCATTTGAGTATGCCGGGAGAAAAGCACAATATTACCAGTTATAGTGTTGATTGTTTCCAGTTGTCATCTTCAGACTTCTGAAGGCAAATTAACATTGCTGGTGACTGACCCTGGAGGATAATACCCCTTAAACAGACCGTGATGTTGCTCCATATCTACTAATAGGAATTGTGAGATAGGGAAGAGAGTAGTGACATTGTAAGTCAAAGCCACTTCCTCCCCATATCATCTGACAGGAAGTGTGAGAACATTGCAATCACCACTGGCTTCTCCCTTCCTGATTATGCACCACTAAACTGCTTCATAAATGTGAATATGGTGAGAGTAGGGACTGTAATGGGTGAGGGGTGTAGGAGTACTTCTCTCCGCAGGCAAAGTTTTCTCATTTCTCCTCTTTGTATTAATATGCAGGTATATAATAACAATTGCAGGAGTCGTCTATGCTTCTTGTTTCTTAAGTATTCCTTGAGGATAAAAGCTAATGCTCAATGTAAGAGTTATATGAAATCAGTTTCTCCATGAACAAGAAGCCCTACAGCGCCTGATATTTTGTAAAACCTTCCAGTTAAGACCCCAAATTCTTCAGAACTCTCATCTTTGCTCAGATACAAAACCAAATCCCTATGACCAGCTGCAAGGTAATCCTCATTAAACGGAACAATATAAAAGGAAATGTAATGCCTCATAGACTTGGTACAATGACAGTTGCTATGGCAACTGACAACATGGCCATCGTTTGTCCACCCCGGTATAGTTGTCCGGGTTATTTCATTTGATTGCAGGCTGATGGCTGAAGCACTGGAA
>NC_090647.1:159350858-159438358 GCF_040937935.1 Hyperolius riggenbachi | reverse complement strand
TGAAATTTGGGATAGGGCAGATCTTGTGGGGATTTCCTATTATGAAGTGCTTCGTATCTATGGTCATGGCCAGATTTACAAAGAAAGACAGGTTTTATTTAACTAAAATATATTCAGATAGAAACAGATTTACAGTGGAAGCTAGGGTGCTCATGTAGCTAAAGCCTTGTACACACTTGCGAGGCATGTCATCACAGCAGGGATGGGTAACTGATCTCTCAAACTACATTGTAGGTCCGAGGCTATACAGACACGTCGCTAGTCTGCATTGTTCTGTTGTGTGTGTGTATGTGGGGGATGCGCGACAGAGGGGCACATAAGTGGCATTTGGTGGCCGGGGTGAGTGGGAAGAGCAATGCTTTTGGCCAGGGATCGCCCAAGTTGATCCATTAGGCTGATTGCTGGCCAAAGCGATGTGGCTTCTGTACACATGCTAGAATCTAGCCAGAGACATTTGTTATCGGGTTAAAGGAAAACTGAGGTAAAGCCAGGGTAGTATGGAGTTAACATATTTATAGATAGATAATGTACTCCATATGAGGATTCCGTTCTTCATCCATACCTTCATGTTGCCTGTTATGGGCACATACAGCACAATCCCAAAGTGCCCATGGCGGCAATGTGATTTATGAATCCGTGTCAAAGGTCCTGACCCAAGTAGGTTGTGGACAAGTCTGGGAAGAATTACAGCTAAACTATTAAGTGTGGAACAGAATGTATGGAGTCCTCATCTGGATTTCATTATCTATGCATGTATGTTAACTCCTTACTACCATGTCTTCACCTCGGTTTACCTTTAAGCTTCATTTTGGACCACTTGTAACATAAGACTCCTCAGAAAAGATCAGTACTTTGATCAGATGTTTATCTAGTCATTATTACCCAGTATACAGGTAAATTACCTGCTTATCCTGAAAGTGGTAACTGAGAGTGTCAGTAAGTGAATAGCTCAAGACAGTGTGGAACCAGAATTTAAGGTGTGCATAATACAGTATTGTATAACAGCGTGTCTGTCTATACTATGTTACATCAAGTTGTTTTGCAGAATTTTTGTTTTAACTTTATTGGTTAGATTGCAGACCTGGGATTGGCTGGACTAACTGAGACAGACGTGGACTGCTATAGAAATAAGTCTTGGCTTTTTGCCGGCACTGCACATATGTTTAAAGGTGAATTAGGTGCTTCCAGAAATCTCTTTATCCTTCTATCCATATTAAAACTAAGCTTCATAAAAAAGGCAGTGAATTATTCCTGAAAGACACTTTGTAATGTGAAGATCAAGGGCCAATGGAAACAGAAACCTTGTCAAAATCTTGGAAGAATTATGGCTCACACAAATGTCACTGAATGTTTGAAAATATGAATAATTCACACAGACTAGAAAGAAAATGGAATTGTTGAGATAGAAGTATATCAATGAATAAAATTGCATGCTAAATAGAGATAGTATGCATAATGTGTTTTACAGATGTAATGAATTGGCTGGAGAGTAGAAAAAATGACATCGCTGGAAAAAGAAGGGTTTAAAGGATACCACAACTGACATGTGGCATAATGAGATAGACATGGGTATGTACAGTGCCTAGCACACAAATAACTATGCTGTGTTCCTTTTTTTCTTTCTCTGCCTGAAAGAGGTAAATATCAGGTATGTAAGTGGCTGACTCAGTCCTGACTCAGACAGGAAGTGACTACAGTGTGACCTTCACTGATAAGAAATTCCAACTATAAAACACTTTCCTAGCAGAAAATGGCTTCTGAGAGCAAGAAAGAGATAAAAAAGGGGGAATTTCTTATCAGTGAGGGCCACACTGTAGTCACTTCCTGTCTGAGTCAGGACTGAGTCAGCCACTTAAATACCTGATATTTACCTATTTCAGGCAGAGAAAGAAAAAAAGGAACACAGCATAGTTATTTGTGTGCTAGGCACTGTACATACCCATGTCTATCTCATTATGCCACATGTCAGTTGTGGTATCCTTTAAACCTCTCTGACAATCACCGTGTGCACTAATGTCATTGCTAAACAAAGCAAATGGCTGAATGTGGCTAAAACACCTAGTAAAATATTTATCTGAAAGGTAGTACTAAAAATAAAACATACAAAATTAAACCGTACTGGGACAGTCTCCATTTTCACATTCAAAGGACATGGGTATTTGGGAATGTAGATTTAAAGTACATCTGCTAAATGAAGTCTATAGACCCTTGGGAGCATTCTTGGTTCCTCAATGGAGACCTAATCTTCAGCTACTTCACATCCCTGCACACTACATGCGATTTCCGATTTTGATTATTGCTTTTCACATGCGATTCTGATTTCTGATTTTTAATCTGTACTGCATGCTGCCTTTTTTTTCTGCGTTTTTTATGTTAGCATCCAGGGAAAATCGGACTTGGCATTGCAAATCGGAATCGCAAATCAGATTTGCAGTGTGCAGGGAGCCTAAGGCAGTGGGCAGGGAGCCTAAGGGTTCTGCCTAAGGCTCGCTGCACACTGCAAATCCGATTTGCGATTCAGATTTTCCCTGGATGCTATCAAAAGAAAAACGCAGAAAAATAGCAGCATGCGGTACCAATTACAAATCGGTAATCGGAATCGCATGTGAAAATCGATTTAAAATCGGAATCACATGTAGCGTGCAAGTGGCCTTAGTGTGTTTCAAGGCTTAACAATGCTGTTCTTTACCTCTCTTATTAAAGGCTGGTGTAGTTTCCCCCAGACTTGAGTCTTCATGCATACCTCAAACGCCAGAAGCTGCCATGACTTTCCTTTAATGTTAGTGGTACCGCAAAACACACCAAATGATTTCTGTCAGCAATGTTTGCAGCAGTAGTGAGGCATCAGCACTCACTGGGGATTTGCCTCTAATGTAGTTGTTCCCACAGACACTTGCCTAGTGGGGAATTCAGGGAAGAAGGCCTTTGTTCACTAGCCTGGATTTTCTCATTGTTTGAAATGGTGAATGTGGGACAGTGCATTTACTAACTCGTTTCTCATATTTTATGCAGCTGTTCCAGAGAAACTCACTTTGGAAAAGTCATTTACCGATTCAAAAAATCTGTGCATTATTTTTATAAGTGGACTCCTGAGGATGCTGATCAGGTGGACTGACTTAACTAGGAGGAATGCTTTTTCCAGTTCAGTATCTCAGTCTATCGTCAGGCAGGGAGCACACTCATTTGATGTACATGTGTTTTCCTGCATAATGGAAAACACATGGAATTCACAGATGATGTACGTCTATGGGCTGCACAAACATTGCATTGGCATGGAATTCCCAGTGCAATTTTGTGTGCGTTTTTAAAGCAAGTACCTGCTTCCCACATATCGAGATTTGCAAACAGTGTTTTCCCATGAAGCCATTTCTCATGCATTTTTGTGGGGAAAAAAAATCTGATGTATTTTTTTTAAAAAGCAAAATGCAAACAAAAATGCAAACGCCCCCCCCCCCCCCCCCCCCAAAAGTAGAAATGCATATGCCAGAAAAAGCAGTGTGGTTCTAAAGGGTCAGCATGATTTGTAAGTGGTGACATATTTTTAAGAGGAATAAGAGCACCCTGCATAATTCTCTCTACACATTTTCTTTAAAAGTGATTTTTTATTATTTCAATACTTGCCTAAGCTTCCTTTGCAGTATATAATCCCATTATAGGAATTAAATATAGAGGAGCTTGTCAGCTAGAAAACAGACCTTTTGTAATAGGCATCAAATACAAACTGTGTTAAGTGATGTTGACTTGCGTCCGCAAGCTATTCATGCCAGTGCTGTGTACGGGCAGGTGTGCCGGTGTGATAACTCCTCCTATTATTATGTGTGTGTGCATGGCTCTGCAGCCCTGAAATTCCATGCTGTGATACAAAACCTGAAAGTTACTTAAGCTACAGCTTTCCATGATAAAATTTATTCAATTATAAAATGTTAAGACGTTAGTGTGCAGCACAGCATAGATCATTTTAGGACTGATAAATGTATCTCAGAATAGAACTCAAGTTAACTTTTTTTTCTTTGAGTTTCGGAAGAAGTGAAAAAGGGAAAAGTCTTCTTACTCCAATTCATGTTGGCTTGTTGTGGAAACATAGGATCACTAATGCACTCTATGGCAATGGCCATATATTATAAAAATTTGGACAGAGGTTCAGCCTCAAAATCAACTTCCATTTACCCACTGCTCTGGGTCTATTATGCAGTTTGCAACCAAACCCTCCATTGCACACATGCCAATTAAATCATAAAGGTTTCTGCTGTAATAGATCTTCTCAGTCTCCCTGGCTCTATTTGGTACATTGCCGACGAGAAGGATGCTTGTCATCTCCCCTCCCACATTCCTGCTCCTCACTGATTGGCTGAGGGCAGTTCAGTGTGGCACGAGGCTGAGAAGGGAGAAGCTGCTGAAATCTGATCTCTGCTGTGCTGTGTTTACCAAGCAAGCTAGATATGACAGTGCAGTTTCTAGGAGGAAAAAATTAGAGCAAGGGAGGAAATGACATCAGTATTGGCTTCAATCAGAAGTAAAAAGGGAAAATGCCTGGAACCGTTTTCTCTTTATTTACTATATAAAATTCAATTGTGAATTTTATTTAGTAAAATTCACGCGTGGACAGTACTATACATATGTTATGTAAGTATCATATGTATAGTACAAGCATTTATCTACTTATATATGTGTTTTTTCCTGAGAAGTATGGCTGCCCCTGCTGCTTTAAAGAGACTCAGAGATAAGTCTCACTGCAGTTTTTTACTTACCTGGGGCTTCCTCCAGCCCCATAAGCAAGAATGTGTCCCTCACCATCCTCCTCAGCGCCGCCGTTCTCCCTCAGTCAGCCCTCAGTAAGCGGCTCAGCCAGACACAGTCTGAATGAGTGACGTCAGCCAGGGCCTTTTGCTCTTGCGCAGAAGGTCCGCCGCTGACGTCACTGAGTCGCTTACTGGGGCTCACTGCGGCTGAACGGGACATGGTAGGAGGACGGCGAGGGACACAGCCATGCTTATGGGGCTGGAGGAAGCCCCAGGTAAGTAAAAAAAACTGTAGTGAGACTCATCTCTGAGTCTCTTTAACATGAGTTTAGATGCAGAAGTCTATAACAAACATGTGGAAACCAGTGCAAATACCAATCAGTGCAGGAAGTTCAAATAATAGCTAGAAGTATTAATACCATGGAATAGATGTATTTATTTATTTATTGTATTTATAAAGCGCCAACATATTATGCAGAGCTGAAATCTGATCTCTGCTGTGCTGTGTTTACCAAGCAAGCTAGATATGACAGTGCAGTTTCTAGGAGGAAAAAATTAGAGCAAGGGAGGAAATTACATCAGTATTGACTTCAATCAGAAGTATAGATGCTTATAACTAAAAGAGATTTTAAGGTCTGATATGGAAAAGTAATTAGAATCTTTGAGTTCTAGATCAGTACTCAATATAGGATACGTTTGCGATTGTTCCTTACTTAGTCTCAGTGTGGAAGATCCGCATTTTGCTTCCTGGGACAGAGACAGTACAGGAAGTGTACCCGAACTCAAGCCCGGGTAAAAAAAAAAAAATCACATGCTTGCCTAAGCAGAGGGCAGCCTCTGGATCCTGTAGAAGACTACCCACAGTTTCCTCCAGTCTTCTGTTGCCACTTACGGATTCTTCACAGATTACCAACCACGTCAGTAATCTGATTGTGGCTGCGTCCCTCTTCAAGCATGTGCGCAGCCATGCTGCGCCTGCACGAGTATGGCCATGTCTGTGCAGTTAGCCAGAGCAGCTTATGGACAGACTGCTCCATGCTACTGTGCAGGCATGGCCGTTTGACCCACAAGGTGAGAATAGCCCCAATCAGCTGGAGTGTCCCGGGCAGTGGCAGTAGACCGGAGGCAGCAGAGAAGTCTCTGGAGGAGCCAGAGGCTTCCCTCTCCTTAGGCAAGTATTTTCACCACAGCTTTCGGCTCGAGTATTCTTTAACCTGATCAAAGGAAGAGGTCATTTTACCTGTGAGAATTACCGTCATTTCCTGAATGTTGTTTTTCTTTATTGTGTGTCATGTTATGTTTATTGTTAGCATTTTATATTTTTATATAGAAATCAGACCCAAAGTAACTAATTATCTTATTTAAACAAATGATATGAAAAAAGTGTTATCTTCCAATTTTGTACTAGAACTGGGAAAACTGTCTGGAGTTGTAATGTAAACCTTGGACTGTTGGTTTAATAGTTGCCAGGCCACCTCTGTATAACCATGACCTGTTGCTCTGTACAGAAACCTGAATATGTAAAAGACAAGAGAGTGGGTTTTCTGCAAGCTTTTTAGAGCGTGTTTAAAGAGACACTGAAGCGAAAAAAAATATATGATATAATAAATTGGTTGTGTACTATGAATAATTACTAGAAGATTAGCAGCAAAGAAAATATTCTCATATTTTTATTTTCAGGTATATAGTGTTTTTTCTAACATTGCATCATTCTCTAATATGTGCAGATTACACAACACTCAGCATTCAAAATGATTCTTTCAGAGCAGTCTGTGAACTAATGACCTCTCCTCTGGCAGAGAAAAAGTAAACAGTTGAGATAATAAAAGTCAGAAGACAGCCCTCTCCACGACTTTTGAAAGTCGTAGAAATGAATGGCTTTTTTGCATAGAGATAACAACTGAAGTGTCTTAACTCTTCCTGTACTGGAAACAATTAGACTGATGTATCTGATCTTAATGTTTTATTTCTTAGCTGTGCTACACATACAAATCATAATATCATATATTTTTTTTCGCTTCAGTGTCTCTTTAAATGGCTTCCTCCTTTTATTATATAAGCACAGTATAAGCATTGTGATTGTGCTATGAATTAGCAAGACAAGAGCCTATTCCTCTGCTCTATTGAGATTCCCCTGGATTCTGAAAAGCTTGGTATAGTAATATGATAGCTCTGTTTTATAAAATATTAATGGGATTCTCGTTGGAATGCTGAATTGCATTTGTGCAGATCACATTCATCAGGGCTGCGTAATATGTTGGTGCTTTATAAATACAATAAATAAATCTCTCAAATGGTTTCATTTCATGTAAACTATACATTTTTTTTGTTTAATGTTATACTCAAGTTTTCATTTTAAAGTAAAGTTCTGGGACTCTAAATGCCCCTAATAGAATAAATACTACTATAATTACGAGAAAAAGAAAAACCCAAAACCACAGCCTCCAAAAGCAAAATCGGTTTCTTACTGGTCCCATGTACGATTATGCACACCAATTTGCTTGGCGTACTGTTAAATTGACATAGCAGATGAACACTAGCAAAACACAATTTAGGTTTAAACTCTTTGATCTTCTCTACCAAACTGATGTATTTGTTATTAGGAGGTTGTATTATTTTAGGCTTTTTAAAAAAAAATCAATAAATATGACCCTGGCTTTCTATCCACTAAGGGCCTGATTCACAAAGCGGTGCTAACAGTTAGCACGCTGGAGAAAAGCCCTTTATCATGCCTAAACTCAGTTTAGGCATGATAACTTTAGGTGTGATAAGTTTAGGTGTGATAAGTTTAGGCATGATAAGTTTAGGTGTGATAAGTTTAGGCATGATAAGTTTAAGAGCCAACTGCGTTAGCACTGCAGTGCACAGCTGATCAAAAGTTTTACGCTAGCAAAGTCTTTTGCACTTCGTATAAAGTTTAATGGCGCTGCTTTGCGTGCGGGACTTTGCAAGCGATCTAAACTTATCATGCCTAAACTTATCACACCTAAACTTATCATGCCTAAACTTATCACACCTAAACTGGCTTTTCACCAGCGTGGTGCAATGGTTATCATGCCTAAAGTCTCTAACTGGGTTAGCACCGCTTTGTGAATCGAGCCCTAAGTGTCCGTGGGACTTCAAATTAAGCACTTCCTCCCTCTTTACTGCCTTTCTTTCTTGGAAAGTAACCTACAAATAAAGGGATTGCAAAAACAGGATATTGATGGTCTGAAGAGAAGCCTCTATACTGGTTGCCACATTTGGAAACCTAAGTCAAGCAGGTATATACATCTGTACTGACAATTGCTCCACTTTCCTCTGTATATAGACCAGTCGATGTCCCTTCATTTTCTTCTGCTTCTTTGCTGTCAAGTTTGCATGAAATCCCTTATGGCGGGTTCACACAGACTGTTTCTTGGCGGTAAACGATGACTGTGACGCTCAAAGTTAAGTGCTGTCCATTCAAGGGAATGGACAGCTGTTGGCATGATCATGTACCGCCGTTCACGCAAATGCTGCGCTCGATCATGCTGTTTCTCTTCGTCTCGGTTTTCCCTGGATGCTACAGGTAGCTTCCAGCATCAGCTAATCGCGGTGCTTTTGCCCCCCCCCCCCCCCCCGCGGGTGTCAAAACCCTACTCGAAATTCAAGGGACTGGAAGCACCACCAGAAGTTGACAAATGCTTTTTTGCTCACTTGCAGGAACGCATTTGAAGCTTGACGCCAGGTGGCTGGTACAGACGTCTGTCTGAATCAGCCCTAAATCAATGTAGAATAGAAATCCTGTTTATACTTTTTATATCCCAATAACAGTTACATGACTATAGTTATGATTTTCCATTTATTATTTAGGTCAGTGTTTGACAAACCTGTCCTCATTTCTCAGCAGTGCATGTTTTTTCAGGTAACTTTTCATACCTGCAGGTGGTCCAACTAACAACTCAGCAGTGTGGATTATCCCTTCATGTGGTTATGCCCAGAACAGCCACCTAATGTCAGTGGGATGTGGAGAACACTGATTTGGATTGAAGCATGATCTTCTTCCATGAAGTTCATTAGCCAGTGATTAGGAGCCTGAGAGATGGAAAGCTTGTTTTTTTGCTTTCTCTCTTCCTTCATAACAAGATAATGCAGCTTAAAGGCCAGAATGTGGAGCTCTGAGTTGCTGTATTGGCTTCCTTGTTTGATGGTTTTGATGCATAAGAGTATTGCTGTTTTCATGCATATAAGGATTTGGGCAGATTGAATATGCGTCTTTAAAATCTATTTTTTAGTTTAATGTAACCCTTACACTACATAACGTCATCTGTGGCATACCATCGGTTTTCCAGAATTGTTGTTTGCTACAGCAGCCCTGAAAGTCGGATTTTGCAGATACTGAAATGGGTCTAGGTGTTTGCATGAGACTCCTTGTATTGATGCAGTGGGGCAGATAAACATGTCACTGCAAACAGGTTTAAGAGGAACTGTAACGAAATATAATAGAATGCAGTTAAATTTTCAGATACTCCCTTTTACATTAAGTATCCCGGTTTCAGCATCAGGAACACTTCCCATAGCTATATACTGTTGTTTTTCTGCTGTATCAATCTACGTAGGTAAAAAAGAAACAAAGTTTTAGTAAAATAGTACCTTTTAATGGCTAACTATTAAGAGATAAATTATGCAACTTTTCTGGGATCTAGTCCCCTTCTTCAGGCTTAACATTGTACAGACACTACCTGCCAGTGCTAAAGAGTTTCCACGCGTGATAAATATCAGAATGAAAATCAGGGAGAGGAAAGATTTTACAATGGGCAGACACTAACTAAATCCTTTATAAATGAATAGTGTAAAAAATAAATAAATAAAAGAAACGGCAATTGTATTCATTGCTATTTTACCACTTCTGTGGTTTCCTACAGTATATCTACGTCAGACAGGACTTCATTTCCTGCCCAGCCACGTAGATTCTCGTCTCGCTCCTGCTTGGGTAATTGCCGCTGTCCATTAGAGGGGAGATGAATAAATCGGAACGCATTAATCTAAATCCCAGTGTCGATGATTGCTGGTATTAATGAGATACCTGCCTCAATGCATCTTCCGGAGTAACATGCTCATGCATGTCTTCCTGTTTAGCGTACTTCTAGTGCGCTAATAGGAAAAAATGCGCTAGGACATCTTGTGGCCCAATAGTAAAATTAGACCTACATTTTTTTTAATGTATATTCTGGCATATAAAACTAGTTTTTAACCCTTGAAAAGTCGGGGGTCAACTTATATGCCAGGTGTCATTGATTCTGGGTGATATGTGATGCTGATATCCGATGCACGTACGCGACTTGTTGATGTTTAATTACCTAGTGCTGGAGATTCCGCGGTCGCCGTATATGCTGGTGGAGCTCATCGCTCACACTGCAAGGTCTGTGATGCCCAGGGTATGGAAGAAAGAGATTGCACAGTGCCCATAAAACACGCCTCTTCCACCCGTCTGTCCCGTCCTATCCTGTTACCACATGTGCGAGATCTGAGAGGTAGAGAATGAGGTAAATAGGATACAAGGGCGGGCAAGACTGGTGAAAGAGGTGTGTTTTATGGGCACAGCGCAATCTATTTTTCCATACCACTCTGATAAACAGGGAGACAGGGAGACCTAACCAATCTGCTTGGAGACAGGTAGAGCTGACCAATCCACTTAGGAAGAGCGAGAGTTGACCAATCCAACCAGTCAATCACCTGTATACTGATATATACTGGGTACCACATACAGTACAGCACCAGTATCTGTTCATACATAGCACCAGTATATGATTTTTTTATTTGATATGCGTTGAAAGAGGAGTAGTCTTATATGGCAAGTATATCCCAAACTCTTTATTTTAACTGGAAAAGTATACGGTAATAAAAAGACCCACCATTACAATTCAAAATTAACACCTTACCTCCCACCATCTCCCATAGTTACCTAAATAAATGATATGCATATTTTAAAAAAGATAACTAAAAAAATACATAAATAGTTACCTTAGGGACTGAATACATATATGTATGTGTGTGTGTGTGTGTGTGTGTGTGTGTGTGTGTGTGTGTGTGTGTGTGTGTGTGTGTGTGTGTATTACATTAGACTTTCAAATATTTTAGATTCAAATACACACAACTGAAGTAGTTCAAGCCTTTTATTGTTTTAATATTGATGATTTTGGCATACAGCTCATGAAAACCTAAATTTCCTATCTCCAAAAATTAGCATATTTCATCCGACCAATAAAAGAAAAGTGTTTTTAAAACAAAAAAAGTCAACCTTCAAATAATTATGTTCAGTTATGCACTCAATACTTGGTCGGTAATCCTTTTGCAGGAATGACTGCTTCAATGCGGCGTGGCATGGAGGCAATCAGCCTGTGGCACTGCTCAGGTGTTATGGAGGCCCAGGATGCTTCGATAGCAGCCTTAAGCTATGTGTTGGGTCTTGTGTCTCTCAACTTTCTCTTCACAATATCCCACAGATTCTCTATGAGGTATAAGTCAGGAGAGTTGGCAGACAAATTGAGCACAGTAATACCATGGTCAGTAAACCATTTACCAGTGGTTTTGGCACTGTGAGCAGGTGCCAGGTCGTGCTGAAAAATGAAATCTTCATCTCCATAAAGCTTTTCAGCAGATGGAAGCATGAACCCATTTTTGAACCAGAAACAGTGGCAGAAGCGCCTGACCTGGGCTACAGAGAAGCAGCACTGGACTGTTGCTTAGTGGTCCAAAGTACTTTTTTTGGATGAAAGCAACTTTTACATGTCATTCGGAAATCAAGGTGCCAGAGTCCGGAGGAAGACTGGGGAGAGGGAAATGCCAAAATGCCTGAAGTCCAGTGTCAAGTACCCACAGTCAGTGATGGTCTGGGGTGCCATGTCAGCTGCTGGTGTTGGTCCACTGTGTTTTATCAAGGGCACGGTCAATGCAGCTAGCTATCAGGAGATTTTGGAGCACTTCATGCTTCCATCTGCTGAAAATCTTTATGGAGATGAAGATTTCATTTTTCAGCACGGCCTGGCACCTGCTCACAGTGCCAAAACCACTGGTAAATGGTTTACTGACCATGGTATTACTGTGCTCAATTGGCCTGCCAACTCTCCTTACCTGAACCCCATAGAGAATCTGTGGGATATTGTGAAGAGAAAGTTGAGAGACGCAAGACCCAACACTCTGGATGAGCTTAAGGCCGCTATCGAAGCATCCTGGGCCTCCATAACACCTGGGTAGTGCCACAGGCTGATTGCCTCCATGCCACGCCGCATTGAAGCAGTCACTTCTGCAAAAGGATTCCCGACCAAGTATTGAGTGCATAACTGAACATAATTATTTGAAGGTTGACTTTTTTTGTTTTAAAAACACTTTTCTTTTATTGGTCGGATGAAATATGCTAATTTTTTGAGATAGGAAATTTGGGTTTTCATGAGCTGTATGCCAAAATCATCAATATTAAAACAACAAAAGGCTTGAATTACTTCAGTTGTGTGTATTTGAATCTAAAATATATGAAAGTCTAATGTTTCTCAGTACATTACAGAAAATAATGAACTTTATCACAATATGCTAATTTTTTGAGAAGATCCTGTGTGTGTGTGTGTGTGTGTGTGTATGTGTGTATATGTGTATATATATATATATATATATATATATATATATATATATATATATATATATATATATATATATATATATATATATATATATATATATATATATATATAATTTTATGTGTGTGTGTGTGTGTGTGTGTCAAAAGGGTATATTAATATTATTTATGAAATTATGGGCTTGTAATTAGTGATGGATGCAAAATTGACACTTTTATTTCCACATAAAATATTGGCGCCATACGTTGTACTAGAGAAATGTTTTAAATGTTTTAATAACTGTGACAAATGGACAAGTAAAATGTGTGGGTTTTAAATAAGGTAGCATATATTATTTTAAAAATGTAATGGCAGAAAACTGAGATCTTATTTTTCTCATTAAAATGCATTTAGAATAAAATAATTCTTAGCAAAATGTACCACCCATAGAAAGCCTAATTGGTGGCAAAAAAATAACAAGATAGAGATCGTTTCATTGTGAAAAATAGTAATAAAGATATAGGCGAATGAATGAAAGGAACGCTCTGGTACAGAATGGGAAAAAACCTTCAGTAGTGAAGTGGTTAAAGGAAGGGATCTAAGTTGTCCTCAGAAATGTTGTTGATAAAATCTATTCATCTGACGATCTTACTCTGAGCTGAATGTATTTCCACACTGCCTGAACTCTAGCCTTGACCTTTATTTTTTTCCTAATAGAAAAACTTGCTATTGAAGGTATTGTGGTACAGCGAGCTGAATGCAGACCAGCAGCCAGTGAGCACTATATGCAGATGAAGAGGTAAGCCTTGAGTTAATATAAGTGTTTTTTTTTCCTCACGTATAATAATGCTCTTTTGACCTTCTCACATAGCCAAAAGGAATGTTTTGCACATAAACTCTCAGCTGACTTATCTGAAATCACTAGTCTATGGATTTATCTACCCATGTGGATGTCATGAATGTAAATGGTTTGAGGGATTTAGATTGGTAAATAAACAATAATAATACAATACAATAACATTTCTATAGCGCTTTTCTCCCATAGGACTCAAAGCGCTTAGGCTCTCTCAGATTCAGTAATTGGTAGTAGGATGAAGTATTCACACAACAAAAGTTATATTTCTGCAAATGCCAAACTGAACTGGTGGGTTTTCAGTCTGGATTTAAACACGTCTAGGGATGCAACTGTCCTGATCTGTTGAGGTAAGGCGTTCCAAAACGTAGGGGCAGCAAGACAGAAGGCTCTGGGACCGAAAGTTTCCAAGTGGACTCTGGGTATGACTAGATTATTAGAACCTGTGGATCTGAGAATGCGGGGATTGCTACGCAGCTGCAACATATCTTTCATGTATCCAGGGCCCAGATTATTCAGGGATTTAAATGTCAGTAGGCCGATCTTGAATAGGACCCTCCATTCTATAGGTAGCCAGTGAAGGGAGTGCAGGACTGGCGTTATGTGGCAGTAACGGAACAGTCTGGCCGCAGTATTCTGTATCAGCTGTAGGCGGTACAAGACCGTTTTTGGAAGGCCAGCGTAGAAAGCATTGCAGTAGTCCAGTCGGAAGGTAATGAAGGCATGAACTAAAGTTGGTAGATCTTCTGGGGGGATGAGGTGCTTGATTTTTGCGATGTTCTTAAGGTGAAAATAGGATGATTTCACCACAGCAGAGATGTGAGTTGTGAAGTTTAAATCCCCATCAATTAGAGCTCCTAGGCTACGCACATGATCAGAGCTGCATAAATCCGTGCCTCCAGTTCCCAGTGGTGAAGACTGCAAGTTAACCTTCCTGTCGGTTCTTTAATTCTGCCAAATAGGCAGAAATACATTTTTTTGTAATTTTTTTGTTTTGTTTCATGTAAAGCTACCAGAGCGGTAGCTACATGAAACAACACTAGAGGGCGCATATGTCCCTCTAGTGCGATCGTCACCGGCATCAATAGCAAACAGGGGAATGCGTATATATATCGCGTTCCCCTGTTTGGCTTTTCCTGTCGCCATGGCGATGATCGGAATGACGTCATGGACGTCAGCCGACGTCCTGACGTCAGACGCCTCTGATCCAGCCCGTAGCGCTGCCTGGAAGTCATTGGTCCGGGCAGCGCAGGGCTCTGACGGGGGGGCCCTCTTCCGCCGCTGCGTGCGGATGATCGGTGCAGAGCGGCGGCGATCAAGCTGGACGCGCGGCTAGCAAAGTGCTAGCTGCACGTACAGCATTTTAAATGAGGCAAATCGCCCCACCAGGGGCTGAGATATCCTCTGCGGCGGCTTACCCCGAGCTCAGCTCGGGGTTACTGCTAAGAGGGTTAAGTTGTTTTGTTGTCATGCGCTGCCCTCCGATCAGAAGGACTTCAGTTTTGTCTGCATTCAGTTTCAGCCAGTTGTCATTCATCCTTCGCTGTAGTTCACATAAGCAGGCGTTTATAGTTAGAGTTGGGTCTGTCACACCAGGCTTGAAGGAAAGATATAGTTGGGTGTCGTCCGCATAGCAGTGGTATGTCAGGCCATGTTTTTGGATTAGTTTTCCAAGCGGTAACATGTAAATCGTGAAAAGAAGGGGTGAGAGTATTGAGACCTGGGGCACCCCATACTTAAGTGGTACAGGGGTGGACAGGAAGGGCCCCATAGAAACTTTTTTTTTTGTTCTGCCACTCAAGGATTGGAACCACTGAAGAACTATGCCATCAATGCCGCAGTATTCCTGTAGCTTGTTTATCAAGATGACATGGTCAACTGTATCAAAGGCTGCAGAAAGGTCTAGCAGTATGAGGATCGAGCACTCTCCCCTGTCTCTTGCCATGAGCAGGTGGTTGCATATTTGGATGAGGGCAGTTTCAGTGCTGTGGTGTTTCCTGAAGCCAGACTGGAATGGGTCTTAACTGTTGTTTTGTAGGATTTTGGCTTCTAGCTGGAGGTATACTGCTTTTTCAATTAGCTTACCCAGAAAGGGAAGGTTAGAGACAGGTCTGTAGCTGGTCATTGCATCTGGTTCCAGGGAAAGTTTTTTGAGGAGAGGCCTGATGAGTGCTTCCTTCAGTAAACCAGGAAATATCCCTGATTGTAAGGAACTGTTAACAATTTTGAGGAATACCGGTACAAACAGGTCGGGGCAGTTCAACATGAACTGTGTTGGGCCAGGATCCAGGTCACAGGTAGTTAGGCGGAGGTGAAGGAGGATGCTTGATGTTATTTCTTAATCAATTTCTTTGAAGTCTGACCAAGGTATTACGTTGTCTCTGCTAATGGTCTTCGGCACTATATTAGGCTCAGATGCTGTAAGTTGGATGGCGGACCTTATAGCGGAGACTTTGTCTCTGAAGAAATGGGCAAATTGGTCACAGAGGTCCTTTGAAGACTCGATATTAAGTTTTTGACATGCCGGGTTGCAGAGTTTTTCCACTGTGCGGAACAGTTGGGCTGGTTTGTTAACTGCATTTGCAATCTCTTGTGATAGAAAGGATGATTTTTTCCCATGATTACCTGTGGGTAGTTCTTCAAGTGGAGGATTAAGGCATGTTTGTCTTCTGGGGACTGAGATTTGCGCCACAGTTTCAAGTTTTCGGCCTTGTATTTTCAGCTCTTTTATAGAGTTATCAAACCACTGTGCATGATGGTGTGGAGTAAGATATTTGGTGCACAGAGGAGCAATGGTCTCAAAGGTGGAGGACACACATTTGTTGTATTTAAACACCAGAGCATCCAGGGTCCAAGTTGGAGTCAGTCAATTCATCAAAGCTAAGGTTATCTCGGATATGTTGTGGTGTTAGCCCTTTTAAGCAGCGATATTTTATTTGATTCTTGTACTGGTGTTTGACAGCTGGTATTGAGAGGGAGAAGTGGATAGTGTGATGGTCTGACCAGGCAACAGGATTAATTTCCACATTGGCTATTGACAGCCCAGTATGGAATATAAGGTCCAGAGTGTGACCTTTCCTGTGAGTAGCAGAGCTGATTGACTGGAAGAAGCCCAGTTCATAAAAGGCACGAGGTAGCTCTATTCCAAATTGTTTAGAGGAGTAATCCACTCATGTATTGAAATCTCCAAGAACAATCCATCTGGGGTGTTCCAGTGTTAGGTTGCGTAGGAGATCTACAAGTTCCTTAAGGAAGTCCGAGTCCTTTTCTGGTGGGCGGTAGATCAGCAATATGTTAATGTTTTTCTCAGCTGAAAGTTGCACCCCCAAGCATTCAAACGGGTTGGTAGGTCCTACAGTAAGTGGTCTGATTTTCAAAGCTGATCTAAAGCAAAGTGCAACCCCTCCACCCCTGCGTTCTTTCCTGTTGCAGTATATCACGGAATAGTTTGTTGGCACGGCGGCCTCCAGGGTGGGGCCAACTGGTTCAGAAAGCCAGGTTTCAGCGAGGCAGGCCAGATCAGAAGACTCTATTAGATTATGTATGATTGCTGTTTTGTTGTTTATCGATCTGACGTTACAGAGGACAGGCTTGATGGGGCTGCCCTGGGAGCTGAGGTCTGTGATTGAGGACTCCAGGAGAGAACAGTCTCCAGATGTGTGGTTGTCATCTCTGCTGGATTGTGCTGGAGCTATTAGGGTTGTTGCCTGGGTGTACTCTGTAGACTTTGTTCTGCAGTGAAGAACGTCGCAGTGAAGAACGTCTTTTCCCATGTCCTCTGAATCCTCTTTTTGTCTTTCTGAAGATTCCAACAGACTTAAGTAGAATTATTGTTGATTTGTCAATTGGATAAATATTTCTTGGTTGGTATACCGCGAGAAGTGTCTCTGCTGAATATTGATGTTTACACATTAGAATGGACAAGAGATAGCTCAGGTAAACCTGGTGTAATAGAACATTATGGTTATTTATTGTCACATGCTACCTTAATAACATTTAGCACATATTTTAAAGGGAGCCCGAGGTGAGAATCATATGGAGGCTGCCATATTTATTTCCTTGTAAACCACATGTGTCAAACTCCAGGCCTGGAGGGCCAGATCCATGCCAGTGCTTAGGATGGACTGAGAAAGAGAGGAATGTGTTCTGCCTGATGGACCACACCTTTCCTGATTCAGACCTATCAATTAATTTGAGCTGTGTCATAAATGTGTGAGGATCTCGGCCCTCGTAGGACCGGTTTGACAAACCTGTTGTAAACAATGCAAGTTGCCTGGCAGTCCTGTTGATCTTCTGGCATAAGTAGTGTCTGAGTCAAAACCCTTGAACAGGCATTGGCTAATCCATTGGCTAAAACCTGAGTCAGAGTACCTGAACTGCATATGCTTGTTCAGGGTCTATGGCTAATAAAAGCTCATGACGTCACGCACATGCGCAGAGAGTGCCCGGCAACAGGAGCGCGATCTAGGACGCGCTCCGCCGGGCAGCGCAGGCGTACTACTCCGGGTCATTGCGACCCGGAAGTAGTAAGAGGCCCATGGATTTAGAGATGTTCGCCGGCGAACGGTTCGGGAACCGTTCGCCACATCTCTAATTGTAACTCATGCCCTGTATCTACATGATTCTGTGCATTGTATAGTAGCCACATGATTGGCATATTATAAAATTGAGTGAAGAAGTAGGTGTTACTAGCCGTGCTCAGTGAGTGCATCAGTCACTTTTTGATGAGAGAGGTGTTAACACTTTAATGCCTTGAGACCAATTTTCACAACTGGATCTTTACTTACTGTTAGACCGTTGAAAGTATGAATCACAAGCATGTAAAAATGCTTGTCTTAAGTAAGAATAATTCTAGTTTCATACCAAACCACAAACTAGGTAATGCATTTGTCTTGGATTCCTTTGAACCCTAAGGAGCTAACCAGTGACAGGTTCTACAATGTCCCTGCCTGCTGATGTTAGAACTCTTGCTGCTTAAAGGCCTCCTCCGGTGAATGAGACAGCAGTATGGTGCATAAGCACTGTAATACGGCATCATTACAGAATGCTGCTAATTAAGGTAAATCCTGGGAGATTTATCTACTTAACAAGTTCTGCAAAAAGTGGGAAATATATGCAGTGCAGGAGCTGGCAACACATTTGTTACGTAATTGCCCTGGGATTTGAAAAGATTGGTGGGGTTGAAAGTAGTTTTTGTTTGACAGATTAGTAAATTATTTTATGCATACATAAATTATTTTATGCATACATAATGTTCATTCTCATTTGAACAGGTCTGAAATCTAAAAATAGCAGCAACTATGTTAATAAGTTAAATATATACTCAGTGGCTGGTGATTGTTAGCAAATCTGGAAACCATTAATACAGCTGCATGAGGTCCTTGAAGCTGTGATGTGGTCATTCTGGCTTCCTTGTTGAGGTAAATGAGCATATTATGAGAATTTCTGCTCCCCACTGTCCAAGATGGACTGGACAGTGATGACACGGACACACCTCTTCAAAATGATAACACCTTTATTGATCAGTCAAAGGCTGCTGACAGGAGCTGTTGAAAATACCAAATTGACAGTTCTTTTTATAGTTTTCTAATTTTGCAAACATTTTATCACCCTGGGGCTGTCCAGGATACTTGTCATTACAACATAAACCAATCACATATTGATAATTTACATAGGCAACAGACCGTTAATTCGGACCCGAACTCAGAACTTCCTCTGTAAAAGATAAACATAATAACATTTAAAGAAAAACATTTATATGATCCAGCTTACAAAACTCCTGCAACAAATCTTCTGACTTTCATAGAAGTAGACAAAGCGTTTACATATTAGCTGTTTCTGTTCTGACAGCTGAGACCAAATTACACTTATTTTTATTCATGATCTTACTTGAAGATGTGAGGGAATTAGACCGGCTCTTCTCTCTAAAAACACACAGGGAGCATTTCTTTCGGTTTCCAAAGTTCAAAACACACTCAACAACGGTTTTTTTATGAACCAAAATTTTCTTGCGTATTCTTCTTATGTTATTTCTACAAATTGCGGATCATACATCAGACCTTAACTTCACATCAAAAAATGCCTGACACGTGTTTCACGGCCAACAGCAGCTTCCTCAGAGGCACACCGTACACAAAACATCTGTTAAAAACATATAATTCATACATACCATTAGAGACCCATGCGCACATCAGGAAAAAAGGCCACTCCAAAATTCAATAAATTTATCTTATCCGTGGGCCTATGACAAACTTGAACCCGCAAGAACAATACAGAATATATATACAGTGGGTTGCAAAAGTATTCGGCCCCCTTGAAGTTTTCCACATTTTGTCACATTACTGCCACAAACATGCATCAATTTTATTGGAAGTCCACGTGAAAGACCAATACAAAGTAGTGTACATGTGAGAAGTGGATTGAAAATCATGCATCATTCCAAACATTTTTTACAAATAAATAACTGCAAAGTGGGGTGTGCGTAATTATTCGGCCCCCTGAATCAATACTTTGTAGAACCACCTTTTGCCGCAATTACAGCTGCCAGTCTTTTAGGGTATGTCTCTACCAGCGTTGCACATCTAGAGACTAAAATCCTTGCCCATTCTTCTTTGCAAAACAGCTCCAGCTCAGTCAGATTAGATGGACAGCGTTTGTGAACAGCAGTTTTCAGATTTTGCCACAGATTCTCGATTGGCTTTAGATCTGGACTTTGACTGGGCCATTCTAACACATAGATATGTTTTGTTTTAAACCATTCCATTGTTGCCCTGGCTTTATGTTTAGGGTCATTGTCCTGCTGGAAGGTGAACCTCCGCCCCAGTCTCAAGTCTTTTGCAGTCTCTAAGAGGTTTTCTTCCAAGTTTGCCCTGTATTTGGCTCCATCCATCTTCCCATCAACTCTGACCAGCTTCCGTGTCCCTGCTGAAGAGATGCACCCCCCGAGCATGCTGCCACCACCATATTTGACAGTGGGGATGGTGTGTTCAGAGTGATGTGCAGTGTTAGTTTTCCGCCACACATAGCGTTTTGCATTTTGGCCAAAAAGTTCCATTTTGGTCTCATCTGACCAGAGCACCTTCTTCCACATGGTTGCTGTGTCCCCCACATGGCTTCTGGCAAACTGCAAACGGGACTTCTTATGCTTTCTGTTAACAATGCCTTTCTTCTCGACATCCTGCTCCAATAGATCGTAACATACACCATGGCACTATATTGATGAAAAGCTCACACATACCTATATAAGATGTGCTGTCAACCATAGCCATATAGTATAAGCCCAGTATAGGTTCATAAAAAAAAAAAAGTTGAGTGTGTTGAACTTTGGAATCTTGTTTATTTAGGGGTGGAACCACACTACTTTTATTGCGGCACTGTTATTTCTTTCTGTTTTCCTTGTGTCCTGTGCAAGAGTTCAGGTCCACTTAAGTGCTCATTCTTAGAATTCGATGCCCCTTTGGATTTCATTGCGAGGTTAATTTCAACTTAAAAAGAGGAAACTTTTTCTTTAAAAGGGAACAATAGACCTAAGTAAGCAACAGTTGGACCATCTGGGACCCTTGCACAATGTCTGCAGCTGTTTTGTACAAAACGTGTGCTCTTCATGAAAGAAGAAGTTTACCAGTTCAAACAAAGGGCAGTTATCAGCTCAAGTTAAGGGTTCTGTCTGTGTTTTGTGCTTGCAGTATACTATTAGTTATAGTTGTAATGTTAATAGGGCCAAATAGTTAATATGGACAAGATGGATAACTTTGTCAAAATGGCTTGCACATGCAAGAGTCCTGACATCATAGACACAAATGTCTGCCATAGAAATATAAAAACTTCATCTATAACACTACTCCAGCTAGTGAAGTGATTGTGTTATGTGTAAATCTTTTTCAGCCTCTAATGCCTAATACACACGGTACGATTTTTCGTGCGATAGATGGATCCGATTAATAAAATCTGTTGTGTTCGATATTGCTCCCGATCGTTTCAGCGCTCGATTTCTCATAGCAGAGAATGGAAAAAGATAAGAAAAATGAATGAAGATAAGAGAATGGAACGCAGAATCGAGTGCGGAATCGTGTGGAAAAAAGATTGGGTCACAAAATCTTACTGTGTGTACCCAGCATTAAGCCCCATACACATGCTCAACAGCGGACTTTTATGCAGCACAAACACCTTTTGTTGTGAAACAAGTTGAACAACCCAAAAAAAGTTACTTGCTATTGTTGACACAACTGATAAGACGTCAATCCAACTGTTGGATTGATTTCTTACCAGTTGTGTGAACAATAGAAAGCAACTTTCTTTAGATTGTTCAACAAAAGGTGTTTGGTAATTGTGCTGCATAAAAGACCGCTGTTGAGCGTGTGTATGGGGCTTTAGATATGCAAATCTACGTACACACGCTGGTTTGAACTTGTGCACGGGGATGATAAAGAACGCCTTGGCCGAGAATCTATTGTGAATCCAGCGTGTGCACTGTGGATTCACAACGTCTGCTAAAGATCCCCGATTGCATTGTTCTTCCCTACTTCTCTGCCTGTGGGAAGTCGCTCCATCACTCACTGCTCATTCTCCCTGCGTGCTTCCCCAGCATAGCAACGGAGTTACTTGTAGCCTGGGGGCTGGTGACGCATTTGTACAGCGTCGGCATAGCACTCACACTCTAGGTAGTGTACCAATCCACGTTGAGCAATAGAATTGCCTCCATATGTACGGGGCTTAAAGCCACTCAAACACGTGGCAAGATGTAAGGAAAAAATCAAGACATACAGACAAACGCACATGCCTCAGATAAAAGGAACTTACCTCTGGCATGGCAGCAGCGTGTGGAGAGGAGGCGGGTTCAGCTAGGAAAGCAGTGAATAACAATTAATAAGCGGGATGCACACACTTGCAGCTCTCCAGTCCATTTGTCAGCAGCAGCAGAGGGAGCATGTGTGAGAGAAATCATCCAGTGTACCAGTGAACGGTGCTTCTGCCCACTAAAGGTTTCTTCCTGAATTACATGATTCAGGTTTGCATGATGGTAATTCAGGCAGCAAACTTTAGGGGGCATCAGCGCTGTATACTGATACAGCAAACGATCTTTCCCACACTCTGTCCCGATCTGCTGCTACTGACAGGTGGGATCAGAGAGCTGTGAGTGTGTGATCCCACCCCTTAATTATTATTCACTGCTCTCCTGGCTTGCCCCACCTCCTCTGCATGTACTGCCCTAATAAGTGAGCAATGACAGCCGGTCGCTCACCAGAATTAGCTGAGTTAAGCACCCGGCTAATAGGGCTCTGGTAAAACACAGGACATGTCCTGACCTGCCTGTTATGGCTGTAGTAATGACAGAACTTAAAGTCTCAGCCGGTGTGACTTTTATGGACAGCGAATGGAAGTCGGACATGTCATAGATAGCATGTTACATGTTAGAACAGACAATGAGTAATGAGAAAAATTGTGAAACTCGGTGGATTGTAATTCAGCTCAGCCTTGAACATCAACATCACAATCCCAGCCGTAAAGTGTACCTGAGGTGACATTTGATGTGATAAGACAAACGTGTATGCGCAGTGAAAAACCTATAAATAACCAGGCTGTTTTACTTGTTTTATTTTTCTGCCTGAATTAATTTCTAGACATGTAAGTGACAGCTTATGTCTTGTCTGTAGCTTGTGGGGACTATAGTAAACATCACTGATAAGCAAAGTACAGCCATAAAAGTTTTCCTGGCAGAATACAACTTCTGAGGGCAGAGAGAGATAAAATACTCAAACTATTGTCCTTTTTCTAACTCTGGGATGCTTATTAGCGCTGGCACTGAGCAGAGGCAACAAAACATTCAATCTAGTTTGTAAATGGTTAAATATAAAATCATGGGATATCTAAAAAGTCATTTTTAGGAATAGGAGCATAAATACACTGGTCTATCTCATCTGTTTATTTTCACCTCTGGTTTGCTTACTTTTTATTTACTTTATTATATTATTTATTTAAGTTATATTATTTATTTACGTTCATTTACTTTTAAAACAACATTTACTGTAACTCCATTAATTTTACAAAATTTAAAAGGTTTCTAAACATGTACATTTTCAGAAAACTACTAAAGTAAATAAAGAGTATACCGTAGTTCCCCTTAAGATCATGCTTCATTGTTTAAATACAGGTTGAATAGTTGTGGCGAGGTATTTCAACTCTAAATGTTGATGTCAATTTTCTATTTATAAAGAAATGGCTAACTCTAAACTTACCAATTAAAAACATATGTTCTGCAACAGCTGGAGCTAAAGCTTTTTAATGGTTGCCTGTGGAGATTAATTACTAATTTAGCTTCAGACGGTAGAAGATCTTGTGTGGACAGACAATGGAGACGCACATCAAAGAGTATTAAATTCAGTATTGATTATTGGCTAGGCTGCATGGAATTCTGGTCCAGTGCAAACATCAATGGCTGTATTTAATAAGCAGCTCTGCTCAACATGGGGCCTTCCATTGAAAGGGTAGCAGCTATCTGTGTGCTGAGATGTGCAGCATCTGACCATTGCTGCCAGAGCCTATGAGTGTTTAAAATGCATCACAGTATAAATTCTGTTTCAAAAAGTAATGGAGCCTGGCGATAACTTGCAAGCTGATCTAGTCTCCTGTCTCATGTTGTTGTTTAACCAATGACAGGCTCTTTCTTCTGCACCTTTTGTCTGTTCCAGGGAAGCCTTCTAAGGGCTCTTTTCCACTATGAAATGTGATTGCGATTCCGATCGCGATCGCAATCCCGTTTCAATTTCCACCATGCGATTGCGATTGAGCTACTATACTCATTATAGCCCAGCTCAATCGCATACAAAACGCGGCAGGACGACGATTGCGCTTTGACCAAAATCGCATCGCAATCGGATCGCACTAATGGAAATTGCTGCTGCAGTTTCCATTAGTTTAATGTACCTTGCGATTTGCGATCAGCAGCAAATCGCAAATCGCAGGCTAGTGGAAAAAGGCCCTAAGTTATGCAGCATGTTGACTGAAAAATGTTATATCGTTAGGCAATGGTATTCAGTTTTCTTTCTAACGAGAGATGAATTATGGCTGCTATTTGAAGAATCTGAGGATGAACTCATCTTGGCTTTTTTTTAGCCTGCCCTTAAAGTAAATTAAAAGCATTTTTTTTTAATTAAGTGGAGACTGTTTCTATAGATGTTTCTCCTCCCTTTACTTTCACTTACTAGCAAGGTTACTTCCAGGATATTGCCATGTTAGCAGCTTGCACACAAATGCCTTCTCAGTGGGGCGTTGTGCTCGCAACTCAGGGTGCCCTTTTTCCTCTTAGCATACAAGAAATCAATCCGTGGAGTTGCATCACACAGCTTTAGTTTTTTGAGCAGTGCTGTGCATTTTGTTCGTTGACTGCTCAATAAAATAGTTGTGTGCTGCAACTCCACAGCTGAAATACTGCTAGTTTGGCACTTGGCAATAGTCAGTGGCCTAAATTCACAAAGATCATGCTGGTGATAAGGCAAGAGAAAACTTATCACCACACATCAATGGTATTTTCAGTGTTAATTCACAAAGAAAGCTTGCCTTATTAAAGGGGTTCTTGTGGCAGAGAGGGGGTTGGGGGGTAGAAAATAAAAACAGACACTTACCTGGGGCTTCTACTGGCCCCCTGTAGCAGTAATGTCCCACGCTGTCCAACGATCTGCCTTCCCTGCCACCGGCCCCGGTCTAATGCGGCATCTCATCTGACTGCAGCTGTACTCCCGCGTGCATCATCAGATGACGTGAACAGGAGTGCGCATTATTCGTCTTATTAGACGAATTGCCCGGTGCCGGCGGCAGGGAACGGGTGATCGGAGGAGGATGTCGCGGGACATGTTAGTTAATGTATAGACAAGAGTGGCTGGGCACATCCGGTAAAAAAGCCTTTATTGTAAATACTTAAAAGGTTAGCATCAGCAGCACAACAATGCCAGGAGAGAGAAGGATAAGCACGCAAGACTGGTCTACAGCTGTTTCGCACTATGCAAATTAGTGCTTCCTCAGGACAACAAAGCCCCCAAACATCACCCCTTATATACTGTACCTCTTGAAACGGCTGCTGAAGAAATGGAGGACGCCCCATGCAGCGCACCCACGAACTCAACTAATTCACTTCCTGGACGCCAACTGCGTTCCATTCACAGGAAGTCGCGGACCGGAAGTGGTCATCAAACCTCCCTGGGCCAATGAGAAGCGAGCGCCGGCGGCGCTCCGCTCACGGATATTAAAGAATCCTATCTTAGGCAAATTCCGCCCCTAGGTAGCCCTGTACTAAGAGTGACACGCCCCTCCCACTGGTATCACATACAAGGGGCGTAACCAAATACTCAGGAACGCCTCCATGTAACCAGGGAGAGGCGGCGTGCCTAGCAACCACACAGGCCAATAGGATGACAGCAATAGCTGTCCACAACTATGAAGCTGGATGAACCTGCGTACATTCCACCCCCCAATGAACATAAAGGGCCAGCTCACCCACAGGACAGTATATACTGTCCACCAGGGCCGGGGCAAATTACAAAAATACCTGTCCCAGACGTTTGATGCCACTTGCGGGTACTGCTAACACACGGGCTCCTCCTCTCAACAGACAGCCTGTAGGACGAAGAGGGAAAAGGGAAAAAGAAAAGAAAGAAGAAGTCAGATATTAAAATCAAGAATTAATACATATGAACAGAGCATTATTAAAATACAAACAGCTACATCACTTACAAAAATACTGCCAGATCGTTTCGTTCATTGAGTCCCATTGGACCTACTGCCTCAAAAAAAGATATCCAAAAACTTTCTCTACGTTGTAATTTTTTTACCCAATCCCCACCCCTTGAATCTCTTTCCACCACTTCAAGCCCAAAAAACCGCAATTGTGAAGAGTCACCTGCATGGACAATGTTCATATGTTCCATGACCCTAGGACAACCCTTAGCTCGTGGGTTCCCCAGCGATCTACAATGCTCTTGGTATCTATCCTGCATCATGCGTGTAGTCAGTCCTACATAGATGTATTGGCAAGAACATGTTAATGCATATATTATTCCTTTAGTCTTGCAGTTCATAAATTGCTTAAATTTAACCTCTCTTCCAAACCTCAAGAAACGTTTTCCAGTAATCAAAAAGTTGCAGCATGAACATGAATTGCACCTATAATTACCCAGAGGTCTGTTACTACTCAACCAATTCTGTGTACTCTGGCTGATAAACTCACTATGGGATAATTGATCTTTTAAATTAGATACCTTTTTGTAAGAGATGCATGGGGCCTGACGACACCTATCCGCTAGGAGCTGATCCTCCTGCAGGATCCACCAATTGTTCTTAATAGATTTTTTGATTTTCTCAAACATGGGTGAATATGTAAAATGCATAAAAAATCTATTTTGCTGTTTTTTCATCCTGGGGGTCAACAATGACTTCTTGTCTCTTTTAGCAGCTTTCTGGAAGGCCTCAGCGATAACCATATCACTATAGCCTCTAGCAAGTAACCTTTCTCTGAGTTGTTCAGCTTGATCTACAAAATCCTCCATAGTTGTAGCATTCCTCCTGAGACGGAGGAACTGACTGAAGGGTAATGATCTAATTGTAGAAGGAGGATGGTAGCTGGAGGAGTGTAAAATAGAGTTTACCGCTGTAGGTTTTCTAAAGGTCCTAGTTATTAACGACCCCCTGCTAACATCAACAACAAGGTCCAGAAACTCAATCTGGTCTTCACCCCAATTAGAGGTAAAGGCCATATTGACATCGTTATCATTGATCCCAGTTACAAAACTCTGAAAGGAAGCCTGATCCCCATCCCATACCACCAAGATGTCATCTATAAAGCGGATCCAGAGTTTGATCCTCCCCAGGAACACGTTCCCCGTAACAAAGACGTGGTTGGCCTCCCAGTGGCCCATGAAGAGGCCGGCATAGGTGGGGGCCACAGGGCTCCCCATTGCCATGCCGACCTCCTGACGGTACCACTGGCGGTCAAACAGGAACGCATTCCTGGTGAGGACGAACTCCAGACCCGCCAACAGAAACCACTGTTCCTCCTCTGAGTACTGCAGTGCTGGCAAAAACTTGGCTACAGCCTGTAGACCATCTCCATGACATATTCTACTGTACAAAGAAACAACATCAATTGTCGCTAAATGAAAAGAGGACTGCCATTCAAATGAGTTAAGGATGTTCAACACTTCAACAGTATCACCCACATAGGCTGGCAAAGATCTTAGAAGGGGCCTAAATTTAAAGTCCAAAAATTGGGACAGAGACTCAGTAAGGGAGCCAATTGCCGAAACTATCGGCCTCCCTGGTGGTCGATCAGCGGATTTATGGATCTTTGGAATGGTGTACCACACCGGATTCCTCGGATGTTGCGGGACCAACTTGTTGGCAAAAGTTCTGTCCAATGTTCCATCAGCTACAGCTTTCGAAAGCAGATTTTTTAACTCCAAACTGTAGGACGGGGTAGGGTCACAAGATAGTTTCGTGTAAGTGGACCTATCCTGGAGTTGTCTCAGGCACTCGGCCTGATAATCCCCAGTGGCCAAAACTACTACCCCCCCTCCCTTATCTGCTTCCCTTATTGTAAGCTCTTTATTATTTTTCAACCATTTTAAAGCTTGAATTTCAGCTGAGGACAAGTTGTTTGGCGTTGATGGATATATCAATGCTTTGCATTCTTCCGTAACACTTTTCACAAAGAGTTCCACAGAGCCACCCGGTATAGCTGGAGGGTTGAAAGTAGATCGTCCACCTATATGGAAAGGGACAGGTCGATTGGTGTCAACCATATTGGGACCATAATCGCCTGTCAATTCACACAGATCCTTCAAAGCATCAGTGTCCCAATAATTCCAACAATCACCCATTAGGGGGGGCACAGTGATGAAGTTAGGGGAGGTGACCTGAGTCTTGGATTTTTTATGATTCTGAAAAAAACGATGAAGGGACAACTTTCGGGCATTGAGAAACAACTCTTGTTCGAATTTTATGGAATCGAAAGGGGCAGATGGGCAGAATGTCATGCCCTTGGCAAGAAGAGACAGACAAGCAGAATTCAGAGGAACTCCAGAAAGGTTATATACTTTTATTTCTTCCGATTTCGTTCCGATCTCCTCAGTTGGTCTTTGTTCCAGCTGATCTGTTTGAGGATGCCCCTTCTGTTTCCTCTTGCCTCTCCTGGTCTTGTTCCTCCCAAAGGGATATCATCTTCAGATGAACTATTGGTATCTCTACCAGAGGCTAGGGCACCACCTACTGAGCCAACTGAGGTATCTGGGTCTGAGGAGCCCCTGTTCCTGGAATGGCGTCTGCGTCTTTGATGTCGTTTTTTATTGCCCTCATTTCCATTTCTATAGCCATTTCTCCATGCAAAAACTTTGTCTTGCTCATAATCTAAACGATCTCTGATGAACTTATCATTCTTATCTTTTTTTACTTGATCTTGAATAGGGACCAGTTTTTGCTCTATACGATCTATCATTTCTTGTAATTGTTCCTCACTTGAAACCGCAGCAATAATCGATTTTACTTTAGCAATCTCATCCATGATTTCAGCATAATCGATCTCATTCTCTTCAATTACAACGTCAAGAAAAGCCAGGACAAATCTTTTAAACAAATTGTCACATTTCTCTTTAGCAGACGGACGTGTCTTTGCTTGCATGAGCTGTTTGTAAAATCTGACTCCTCTTGGAGCTCTCTTGACGTGCTTATATTTCTTCAAGGTAACTATCGTCCAGTATTTCCTCACCTCTCTCTCCATCACGTTATATAAACGATTTTCAAGGCCTCTCAATTCCTGGGAGCAAGAGGTTAAGTCATCGTCCTCTTTAGGGAAAATTTCCACATCCCGGCGGCCTTCCTTTAGGGCAGACTGTGCCATTTTTAGATGCACTCTGATCCGGCAAAGCCAAAGTAAGTCCGTGCCACCTCAGAAATCAGGAGACAGATCCACCACTATAGAGAGAGAGGTGCACAGGACCACTGTTAAACACAACTCCAGAGTGCTCAAAACCAAAAAATTCCAGTTCCACGTAGCCAGTTAATGTATAGACAAGAGTGGCTGGGCACATCCGGTAAAAAAGCCTTTATTGTAAATACTTAAAAGGTTAGCATCAGCAGCACAACAATGCCAGGAGAGAGAAGGATAAGCACGCAAGACTGGTCTACAGCTGTTTCGCACTATGCAAATTAGTGCTTCCTCAGGACAACAAAGCCCCCAAACATCACCCCTTATATACTGTACCTCTTGAAACGGCTGCTGAAGAAATGGAGGACGCCCCGTGCAGCGCACCCACGAACTCAACTAATTCACTTCCTGGACGCCAACTGCGTTCCATTCACAGGAAGTCGCGGACCGGAAGTGGTCATCAAACCTCCCTGGGCCAATGAGAAGCGAGCGCCGGCGGCGCTCCGCTCACGGATATTAAAGAATCCTATCTTAGGCAAATTCCGCCCCTAGGTAGCCCTGTACTAAGAGTGACACGCCCCTCCCACTGGTATCACATACAAGGGGCGTAACCAAATACTCAGGAACGCCTCCATGTAACCAGGGAGAGGCGGCGTGCCTAGCAACCACACAGGCCAATAGGATGACAGCAATAGCTGTCCACAACTATGAAGCTGGATGAACCTGCGTACATTCCACCCCCCAATGAACATAAAGGGCCAGCTCACCCACAGGACAGTATATACTGTCCACCAGGGCCGGGGCAAATTACAAAAATACCTGTCCCAGACGTTTGATGCCACTTGCGGGTACTGCTAACACACGGGCTCCTCCTCTCAACAGACAGCCTGTAGGACGAAGAGGGAAAAGGGAAAAAGAAAAGAAAGAAGAAGTCAGATATTAAAATCAAGAATTAATACATATGAACAGAGCATTATTAAAATACAAACAGCTACATCACTTACAAAAATACTGCCAGATCGTTTCGTTCATTGAGTCCCATTGGACCTACTGCCTCAAAAAAAGATATCCAAAAACTTTCTCTACGTTGTAATTTTTTTACCCAATCCCCACCCCTTGAATCTCTTTCCACCACTTCAAGCCCAAAAAACCGCAATTGTGAAGAGTCACCTGCATGGACAATTGACAGGCGATTATGGTCCCAATATGGTTGACACCAATCGACCTGTCCCTTTCCATATAGGTGGACGATCTACTTTCAACCCTCCAGCTATACCGGGTGGCTCTGTGGAACTCTTTGTGAAAAGTGTTACGGAAGAATGCAAAGCATTGATATATCCATCAACGCCAAACAACTTGTCCTCAGCTGAAATTCAAGCTTTAAAATGGTTGAAAAATAATAAAGAGCTTACAATAAGGGAAGCAGATAAGGGAGGGGGGGGTAGTAGTTTTGGCCACTGGGGATTATCAGGCCGAGTGCCTGAGACAACTCCAGGATAGGTCCACTTACACGAAACTATCTTGTGACCCTACCCCGTCCTACAGTTTGGAGTTAAAAAATCTGCTTTCGAAAGCTGTAGCTGATGGAACATTGGACAGAACTTTTGCCAACAAGTTGGTCCCGCAACATCCGAGGAATCCGGTGTGGTACACCATTCCAAAGATCCATAAATCCGCTGATCGACCACCAGGGAGGCCGATAGTTTCGGCAATTGGCTCCCTTACTGAGTCTCTGTCCCAATTTTTGGACTTTAAATTTAGGCCCCTTCTAAGATCTTTGCCAGCCTATGTGGGTGATACTGTTGAAGTGTTGAACATCCTTAACTCATTTGAATGGCAGTCCTCTTTTCATTTAGCGACAATTGATGTTGTTTCTTTGTACAGTAGAATATGTCATGGAGATGGTCTACAGGCTGTAGCCAAGTTTTTGCCAGCACTGCAGTACTCAGAGGAGGAACAGTGGTTTCTGTTGGCGGGTCTGGAGTTCGTCCTCACCAGGAATGCGTTCCTGTTTGACCGCCAGTGGTACCGTCAGGAGGTCGGCACGGCAATGGGGAGCCCTGTGGCCCCCACCTATGCCGGCCTCTTCATGGGCCACTGGGAGGCCAACCACGTCTTTGTTACGGGGAACGTGTTCCTGGGGAGGATCAAACTCTGGATCCGCTTTATAGATGACATCTTGGTGGTATGGGATGGGGATCAGGCTTCCTTTCAGAGTTTTGTAACTGGGATCAATGATAACGATGTCAATATGGCCTTTACCTCTAATTGGGGTGAAGACCAGATTGAGTTTCTGGACCTTGTTGTTGATGTTAGCAGGGGGTCGTTAATAACTAGGACCTTTAGAAAACCTACAGCGGTAAACTCTATTTTACACTCCTCCAGCTACCATCCTCCTTCTACAATTAGATCATTACCCTTCAGTCAGTTCCTCCGTCTCAGGAGGAATGCTACAACTATGGAGGATTTTGTAGATCAAGCTGAACAACTCAGAGAAAGGTTACTTGCTAGAGGCTATAGTGATATGGTTATCGCTGAGGCCTTCCAGAAAGCTGCTAAAAGAGACAAGAAGTCATTGTTGACCCCCAGGATGAAAAAACAGCAAAATAGATTTTTTATGCATTTTACATATTCACCCATGTTTGAGAAAATCAAAAAATCTATTAAGAACAATTGGTGGATCCTGCAGGAGGATCAGCTCCTAGCGGATAGGTGTCGTCAGGCCCCATGCATCTCTTAAAAAAAGGTATCTAATTTAAAAGATCAATTATCCCATAGTGAGTTTATCAGCCAGAGTACACAGAATTGGTTGAGTAGTAACAGACCTCTGGGTAATTATAGGTGCAATTCATGTTCATGCTGCAACTTTTTGATTACTGGAAAACGTTTCTTGAGGTTTGGAAGAGAGGTTAAATTTAAGCAATTTATGAACTGCAAGACTAAAGGAATAATATATGCATTAACATGTTCTTGCCAATACATCTATGTAGGACTGACTACACGCATGATGCAGGATAGATACCAAGAGCATTGTAGATCGCTGGGGAACCCACGAGCTAAGGGTTGTCCTAGGGTCATGGAACATATGAACATTGTCCATGCAGGTGACTCTTCACAATTGCGGTTTTTTGGGCTTGAAGTGGTGGAAAGAGATTCAAGGGGTGGGGATTGGGTAAAAAAATTACAACGTAGAGAAAGTTTTTGGATATCTTTTTTTGAGGCAGTAGGTCCAATGGGACTCAATGAACGAAACGATCTGGCAGTATTTTTGTAAGTGATGTAGCTGTTTGTATTTTAATAATGCTCTGTTCATATGTATTAATTCTTGATTTTAATATCTGACTTCTTCTTTCTTTTCTTTTTCCCTTTTCCCTCTTCGTCCTACAGGCTGTCTGTTGAGAGGAGGAGCCCGTGTGTTAGCAGTACCCGCAAGTGGCATCAAACGTCTGGGACAGGTATTTTTGTAATTTGCCCCGGCCCTGGTGGACAGTATATACTGTCCTGTGGGTGAGCTGGCCCTTTATGTTCATTGGGGGGTGGAATGTACGCAGGTTCATCCAGCTTCATAGTTGTGGACAGCTATTGCTGTCATCCTATTGGCCTGTGTGGTTGCTAGGCACGCCGCCTCTCCCTGGTTACATGGAGGCGTTCCTGAGTATTTGGTTACGCCCCTTGTATGTGATACCAGTGGGAGGGGCGTGTCACTCTTAGTACAGGGCTACCTAGGGGCGGAATTTGCCTAAGATAGGATTCTTTAATATCCGTGAGCGGAGCGCCGCCGGCGCTCGCTTCTCATTGGCCCAGGGAGGTTTGATGACCACTTCCGGTCCGCGACTTCCTGTGAATGGAACGCAGTTGGTGTCCAGGAAGTGAATTAGTTGAGTTCGTGGGTGCGCTGCACGGGGCGTCCTCCATTTCTTCAGCAGCCGTTTCAAGAGGTACAGTATATAAGGGGTGATGTTTGGGGGCTTTGTTGTCCTGAGGAAGCACTAATTTGCATAGTGCGAAACAGCTGTAGACCAGTCTTGCGTGCTTATCCTTCTCTCTCCTGGCATTGTTGTGCTGCTGATGCTAACCTTTTAAGTATTTACAATAAAGGCTTTTTTACCGGATGTGCCCAGCCACTCTTGTCTATACATTAACTGGCTACGTGGAACTGGAATTTTTTGGTTTTGAGCACTCTGGAGTTGTGTTTAACAGTGGTCCTGTGCACCTCTCTCTCTATAGTGGTGGATATGTCGCGGGACATGATAGCTACAGGAGGGGCTGATAGAAGCCCCAGGTAAGTGTCAGATTTTATTTTCATTGTGTCCTTTGTTCAAAATGCCAGAACACAGTTGGGGATTTGTTGATCATCATTCCCTTAGGCCATCGTTTGTGAAAATAATCTTGGACAATGTTGCAGAACATGAAAATTCAAAAAGAAAGAAGACTAAGAGCCCAATATAGTGTAGTAGTTAAAGGTTCCAAAATGAGAATGAAAGAGTAATTTTATATACTCACAAACACGAGTTACCGAACAGGTAACCACTTTAACAGCAGATGGGGAGAATTATAACCTGACCCCACTCAGGTCTAAGAAGTCGCTCTCTGTAGATAGGAAAATGGGGGTAACACCCCTCCACCAAGGGTGGACTAGAGTAAATGCTAAACTTTTGAACAGAGGAGTCAAAGTAGAGTAAAGCCGTTTAAAAAAGTAAATGTTGGAGGACTTACGTCCCTCTGAGGTAAACAGACAAGGATTCGTTATTTTTATTACAAAAATAACATTTATTTAAATCTCCAGCATGCAACGCATTTCACGGGCAAAATCCTGCTTCATCAGGCAATCAAAGGAGAACTGGGGGAAAAAAAGATCAGAGGACTAAGGACCAATGAACAGACAGTAGTTGTACAAAGTCTTTAAATATTAAAATGTCGAAGGTGGCAGTACTAACAATTGTAAATCGCCTGTCTGTCTCACTCACCAATTTGCTTAGACCAAAACTGTATGTATTCTCATAACAGGAGCAGCTGCAGGTTAACAACAATTGCAATACAAAATTAATTCAATACTTGCTGCCGCTCTTAGTCTTAAATATGTATACCTTTATTGAGAAACCGTAGAAAAATCACAACACCTGCCCTAAAAACACTTAAAGAGAATCTGTACTCTAATATTCTTACAATAAAAAGCATACCATTCTATTCATTATTTTCTCCTGTGCCCCTCTGTGCTGTTTCTGCCACTCTCTGCTGCAATCCTGGCTTGTAATTAACAGTTTTAGGCAGTGTTTACAAACTAACTATCCAGCTTCTAATAGGCTCAGCTAAGCATAGTGTGTGAGTCATTCAGAGTGTGCAGGGGGCCTGCAGAGGGTGTGTATCGCTTCTACCAATCACAAGCAGCCCTGCACATTCCACACAATCAATCCTTAGCCCGACAAACAGGACAGAGGAAAGATACATTGATTTATTACAGAGACAGTGCAGTTAGGAAAGACTGCAGTAAGCCAGAGCAGATTAGAACAGGCATAGGAACTTATAGGATAAAAGAACTAAGGCTGAAAAATTTGTTACAGAGTCTCTTTAAAATAAATGCGGAGCGCTTCTAAACCTCACACCATGCCACACAGCACACTATCATTCATCCCTTCCGCCCCGGTACCGGTACCAATCCAGTAATATCTTCAGGGTGTTGAGAAGAAGTGACTGCTGTTTTTGCATGCATGTAATCACAAGCCGCTGCTATGCTCTGCCCGCACAAGGTACTTCCAGCTTTAAAAGGACACCATATTAGAGCCGCATAATCTTACCACCCAATCAAAGCATCAGATCCGACCACACATGGCTCCTATTCCATATTAGGCTCCTGCTGGATAAGTTTCTCTCTTCAGCTCTACCCTCTCTGCAACTCTCAAAGGGAGCCACACACAGTTGTTCACTCCACCCCGAGTCTCCAGTCTCTCAGGGGAGCCAAGGTTAACACGGAGTTCCGCCTTTAGCAGCTCGGCCAGCCGGCTAGTAAGAACTAGAGAGAGCGCTCAAACGCATGTTGCGGTGAAGCCCCGCCCATCGAAGCGTTGCGCCCGCCCACTGCGAGCTTCGTCAGGATACGTGGCGTGGCTGACAGGGCTGTGATTTATGTGCCATTGCGTGCGCTCTAATAGGGCGTTCCAACAACGTCATCAGCTACCATGGTTACTGACTATAACTCCGGAACTTCTCCCCTTCGTTCTCACTCTGGCTTCAGCGTTTTGACAACAGACCCTGTATAGCGAGTCCACAGCTATACTCAAATGAATCCACCGTATAGTCACTGCCTTAAAATTTTTGATTGTCCCATTGATATCTCCAGCTGCATCTTATATATTAGACATTAAACTCCATACACAAGGTAAGTCAACAGGTCCATTTGAGGCCAAAACCTCTCCCCCGCCAGACCCGCACTGCGCGTCTATATTGTTTTATATCATAAGAAGGGGGCAAAGTTCAACTCTTGGTTCAGGCCTGTTGGTACTAAATAGTCAAGTAAGTAAATCCATTTTGCTTCCTGCTGCAGCAGCCACTTTTCTCTGTCACCTCCTCTGCGATTGCTCTGCAATTTATATATCCCCTTAAACAAAAATCCATTTTGTAAACCACCATGGACCTCGCAGAAATGTTCCGCCACTGAGCTACGATATTCCCCATTAAGTTTTTTCCCGCAGTTTATATTGCTTAAATGCTCGGAGATCCTCTTCTTTAGTTTTCTCGTGGTCATACCTACATATAGCTTAGGGCACGGGCACTGTATAATATATACTGTCCACTCGGAGTTACAGTTGATGAAAGATTGAATCTTCCACTCGTTTTATTTGGAGCCCTAAATGTTTTTGCAACATCCACATACTCACACGCAGAGCATGCACCACACTTAAAGGAAAGGTTCAGGGTAACGTGGAAAAAAATAAAAATCCATATCCACTTACCCGGGGCTTCCTCCAGCCCGTGGCAGGCAGGAGGTGCCCTCGCCGCCACTCCAGAGGCTTCCGGTCGTCTTCGGTGGCCGACCCGAACTGGCCAGGCCGGCTGCCAGGTCGGGCTCTTCTGCGCTCCACGGACGGGCTCTTCTGCGTCCCACGCGGGCGCGCTGACGTCATCGGACGTCCTCCGGGCTGTACTGCGCAGGCGCAGAACTACTGCGCCTGCGCAGTACAGCCCGGAGGACGTCCGATGACGTCAGCGTGCCCGCGTGGGACGCAGAAGAGCCCGTCCGTGGAGCGCAGAAGAGCCCGACCTGGCAGCCGGCCTGGCCAGGTCGGGTCGGCCACCGAAGACGACCGGAAGCCTCTGGAGCGGCGGCGAGGGCACCTCCTGCCTGCCACGGGCTGGAGGAAGCCCCGGGTAAGTGGATATGGATTTTTATTTTTTTCAACGTTTCCCTGAACCTTCCCTTTAAACATTCCTTTAGTGCTAAATGCAGTCAGCCAATTTGACTGTGGTGACAAATCAGAATGCACCAATCGATCCCGTAAACTGGGTGCACGTCGGGCGACCAACGAAGGTCTCTCCCCGAAAATGGTCCCCAGTCCTGGATCGACCCGCAATATCGGCCAGTGCTGGCTCAGTATATCACGGATTCGGGACCAATTTGCGTTATAGGAGGAGATAAAACTAGGACAGGAAATTCTTTCCCGTTTAGTCTTCACTTGATTTGATGACTGCTGCTGCAGCAGCTCAACACGTGGAGTCAGAAGGGCCTTTTGAGCCCCAGAGCACAACGTCTCATGTCCATAACCGCGATCCCTAAACCGTTCATACATTTCAGTGGCTTTACGCTGAAAATCCTCATTCCTGGAGCAGTTCCTCTTGATACGGAGGAACTGCCCCCCTGGGATCCCCCTAATCAAATGAGGAGGATGGTGGCTGGTGGCGTTGAGAAGGGTATTTCCAGCTGTAGGCTTACGGTACGTGGTTGTCCGCAATACTGCACCATCTTTCACAATGTTCACGTCCAAAATGGAAATTCCAGTCAGACTGTGAACATATGTGAGATGTATATTTCGCTGGTTGAGATTTAGACAATCCAAAAACATTTCCAATTCAATTTCTGACCCTCTCCACACCACCAGCACGTCATCTATAAATCGAAGCCACATCTTCACATGTGTATCGAACTGAGGTAGCGTATATACATCTTTTCTTTCCCACAAGCCTAGATGTAAACCGGCATAGGCAGGTGCGGACAACGCCCCCATGGACGTACCTTGCACCTGCCTATAGTGGGTATCGAACAAGAAACAGTTGTGCTCTAGGACATATCTCATAGCCTGCACTACAAAGTAATTTTATATACTCACAAACACGGGTTACCGAACAGGTAACCACTTTAACAGCAGATGGGGGGAATTATAACCTGACCCCACTCAGGTATAAGAAGTCGCTCTCTGTAGATAGGAAAATGGGGGTAACACCCCTCCACCAAGGGTGGACTAGAGTAAATGCTAAACTTTTGAACAGAGGAGTCAAAGTAGAGTAAAGCCGTTTAAAAAAGTAAATGTTGGAGGACTTACGTCCCTCTGAGGTAAACAGACAAGGATTCGTTATTTTTATTACAAAAATAACATTTATTTAAATCTCCAGCATGCAACGCGTTTCACGGGCAAAATCCTGCTTCATCAGGCAATCAAAGGAGAACTGGGGGAAAAAAAGATCAGAGGACAAAGGACTAAGGACCAATGAACAGACAGTAGTTGTACAAAGTCTTTAAATATTAAAATGTCGAAGGTGGCAGTACTAACCATAATAAACAGCTATAGGTACTTATGTGTATACGTACAATACATTTAACCAGCCTGGCGGTATGGACGAGCTCAGCTCGTCCATCACCGCCGGAGGCTGCCGCTCAGGCCCTGCTGGGCCGATTTTCTTCAAATAAAGAGCAGCACACGCAGCCGGCACTTTGCCAGCCGCGTGTGCTGCCCGATCGCCGCCGGTCTGCGGCGATCCGCCGCAAGCAGCGGCGAAAGAGGGTCCCCCCAGCCGCCTGAGCCCAGCGTAGCCGGAACAAAAAGTTCCGGCCAGCGCTAAGGGCTGGATCGGAGGCGGCTGACGTCAGGACGTCGGCTGACGTCCATGACGTCACTCCGCTCGTCGCTATGGCGACGATCTAAGCAAAACAAGGAAGGCCGCTCATTGCGGCCTTCCTTGTTTATTCTGGGCGCTGGAGGCGATCGGAAGAACGCCTCCGGAGCGCCCTCTAGTGGGCTTTCATGCAGCCAACTTTCAGTTGGCTGCATGAAATAGTTTTTTTTTTATTAAAAAAAAACCCTCCCGCAGCCTCCCTGGCGATCTTATCAGAACGCCAGGGTGGTTAAACTGAGGTCTAAGCTGTTTGTTTAAATATATGATTCCGCCAATAATATGGCGAAATGGTATAACATAATGACATCCAGCAGAAAGTCAAACGGGTGTAATAAAACTGATTGCATAGTAACACATAACAGGTGGAATATAAAGTACATATAGTATTCTGTGTTCCCAATACAAAACAAATAGATGGAACAGGCATTGCATATACAGAATAAATCTTGGCTAATGGTCTAACGTAGTATCTATGTAAAAAAAGCTTTCTAAGTGGACCTGAAGACAGTTCCTATTGTATAGTTAGCATCCTGAGATCGAAACTGTTACTAATAGAAAAGAGAAGGGTCTTACCTATAGAATGTCTGTGCAGCAGCCGAGTGCCTCTGTATCATTTGTCCCTGCTCAGCTGCTTAAATGTATAGTGGGCTATCAATTAACCAATGGGCTTCCGCCGCGTCAAGGACCCGGCGCCGCTTCCTGGTTAAAACTTAGGGCTGTGCGTGATGACGTCACGCGCATGCCCGTATTGAATTTATTACCGAGTTCCGCCATGTAAGTTGTGGGCGTATGGAGGGCTTGAATGTAATCGTATCTGCACACGCGTGTTCAGAACATGTTTGTCACTATAGAAGCTCTTTGATTGGCTGATGGCCTAATAAATCACCATTAAAGTACTGGGCTAGGAGCTCAGACATTGGCTGCTTGCTGCAACACTGATTGTGCTATAGGCTGCAATTTCCTCACAGGTTCAGGTTGTGCCCTACCCCTAGCATTATGAACAGTATGGATGATGCAATCCAGTCATCACCAACCACACAGTCTGAAATGTATTCGCTTTATTCTGTTGGGATCAACAATTCAAGGCAGGATTTTTAGCTTCAATAACCATTTTTATTTATGGTAACACTGGTATACTTGGATACCTTTTACTGGCTAAAAGAATGTCGTGAATGATGATGAGACCTGATTGGTCTCAAAAACTTGAAGGAAACAGTGGATTTAGTCAATAAAAGGTATCATTTAAAGGATCACTCCAGCGAAAAAGTAAGTAGTTAAAATCTGACAGAACAGACCGGTTTTGGACTAATCCATCTCATCATGGGTGATTCTGAAACATTTCCTGAACCTCAGTTTAACTACCAAAACAGTAAGATACCAGCCAGCCTCCCTACTCACGTGCACATTATTTTGTCAGTTAGACTTTGAAAACAAAGAAACCCCTGAGAATCCCCCATTAGGAGATGGGTTAATCCAAAACCTGTCGGTTCTGTCAGATTTTAACTGCTTACTGTTGGTCCCTTAAAGCGGACCCAAATCAAAAAAATGTTTTTATTCAAAATATTTAGTTGACACATACTCTGACACATACAAAGATAAATAAACACTCCTTCAAACCTATGATCATTTCAGTGCATGCTTTTCACCCTTCTCTTTTTATAGCTAGGTTTATACTGGGGGCAGCCATTAGCAATTCCTCCATTGCTGGACACCATCTACTCCACCAGTTTGCCGGAAAAATCCCGGCAATTTGAAAGGAAGGGAGGGGTTCCTCCAATAAATGTAAAATATTTTATATTTGTCATCATGCAGCTGAAAAAAGGCTGCTATTTATTATTATAATTTAGAAAATAGATTTTATTTCTGAAATCTTGTATTTTTAATTTGGGTCCACTTTAACTCTGTCTTGCTGCTTCTCCCGTAGCAAACACAGTACAGCACTCTAATGTAGTGTCATTCCAAGAGTGCATTATTAACTCAGTTAACAGTTACATTTTTTTTATCACTTGGCAGTACTAGGTAAACCTTAATTAAGCCTTATACACCATAGAAACCAAGTCTGCAAGCTATTTCTGTTCAACCTTCTTTATTTCTAAATAGGTTTTCTTTCCTCTCTTTCAGTAATAAACATTTGAAACGCCTTAACCTCAGTGTGTTTATGCTTCCTACACACAGCATTAGGGTGTAATCCTAGCCCCAGCTTTCAGTGACGAGGCCTCAGCTGCTGGGTTGCCTCCGCAGCCAAAGTGTTTTTGGCAAAATGAGGGTCGCTGAGTAAATAATCACCCTTGCCGCACACAGTATATTTATCATATTTACTCAGTTTCTCTCTGCTGGCACTACATTTATATGCAGTATTGGGTTAACTGTAATCATAGCTTTTAAAGTCATTTATTTTTTCTTTTTATAGGTACATCGTGAAAATGTTTAGTAAAGCTGGTTAATAGTGCACCAGTCAAACAAGCAATCGATTATTCACCAATAAAGATTGATTAGGAAATAATGATTAGTAGTGGTACCTTTTTGTTCACTCGATCTCTGGCAGAAATCAGGGAAAGCTGCCATCTAGCTGCTAGCAGGGAACCATACTGTTACATCCCTCGCCTTGTTTCCTGGTGTTACAGATTACCCAGCAAGCTCATGGTGAACCAGAACTCCTAGCCAAGACACTGGCCAAAATGGATTAGAATTGCAAATTGGATCACAGTGATTGAGTCAGCAGTAAAAATTCAAATGTGTATGGTCAGCCTGAATGCCATTCGTAAGAGAGAGTTAATTTACCTGTATGGCGACCTCTTGCCGCAGCACTCCATCTTCCTGATATTTCCTGCTTCACAGCCGAAACTGCTGTGAACCAGGAAATGTTGGGAGGATGGAGAGTACTGTGGGGTGCAGCGGCAAGAGCTTGACGCCCAGGTAAAATAACTCTCTCTGCCGTGGCCCCCTTTTTGTACACGAGCCGGTACAGTTTTGCTTTTCGCAAAACTGTTCACTCATCCCTAGTGTGGACCAAGACATGGGACCAGTTCACATATGTGGATTAATCTATAAAAGTCTCTAGGCTTTACTATAGACTTGTGCTTTTATTTGCCATATGTAGGACTTTGAACTGAAATATACCTTAGTACAGAATGTTATAAATTGTCATTTCCAGTCCATTGACATGGATAGAAAATGCAGTGCCACACAGATACCATAAGTTCCCAACTGTTGATACAGATGACTAAAACAAAAAGTAGAGGATAAAAATATGTGCTATTTAAAGGATAAGGTATAGTGTGGTGTAGGGATTAGCGAGCATAGCTTTGCCAGAAGTGAAACAGGACCCATTTTGTGCTTGAGAAGGGGGCCTCGTAAGAAAGAGTTAATTGTCATATGTAAGACTTTAAACTGAAACCTGTGAAACCTGCTGCTTCAGTGTTTTTGGTTGTTTAACATCCTGTAGCAGCAGGAATCTGCAGTAGGAAATCTTTCTCTTTGCAGGCAAAGTACTGGGAACTAGCACGGAAAATTAAATGGAACATGCTTCCCATGCATCACCAAATAGGACATCCAGAGATCAAATACTGAGCAGCAATAGATACAAGGCTCTTGGCAGATAATCTACAAATTATACATTTTTGCTGGAACATTTTATAACAGAGCCAACAGTCCTTGTTTTCCCAGCAGCCCTGAAAAGTAAAGCTGCCAGAATTGTTCATCTCCACCCCATTTCTTAACTATCAACTGATCCTGCCTAACGCATAGATAAAATGTTATTTATTTTATGTTAATCATTTCATAAGAAGCCTAATTTTATATAAAATGTTACATTACGCTGCAGAGTTATAAATTGTTAGCAATAAGTCAAGGACATTCCCCCCCTCCCCCTCCCAACCCCTCCTTCTACTCTTCAAATCAGACTATACACTTTACTGTGGGTGTTTTTAAACATAATTGCAATCAGTAAGCAAATAGTTTCAAGCCCATAAAATGTACTTGTATCTCTTCTAAAGGCCCAGGAGTGGTGTAAAGCCAATTACACACGTGACGACTGTCGCCCGGCATGGATGGGGAGTAGATCCCTCAGGTGACAGTTGGGGCCAATAATATGCAGACGTGTCACATTCTATCAGGCTAGCAACACGTTCTATGTAATTGCAACTAGAGCTCATCCTAAATTGACACACCTCAACCAATACCACCCATGAGATATTTAATTTACCAAATTGGCCAGGCCAGGGTTACAGAAGTAAAGCCGTGCACTTGGGGCATTACATAGGCTCCCCACACCTCTCCGGACTTCTGTTAGTTCAATTGGATACTCTTCTTTCCATATTCTTCGTTATAGCTGTTATTCGTGCATCATATTCCCATATTAAGACATGTATGGCAATCCAACAGTCTTCATCTTACGGTAATACTTTAATGATACATAAAACACCCTCATTGTGCAACATGTTGTTTAAATAGATACTCCATAAAGTCCACCTCATACAGTCTCCCAGGCTGAACATCACTATGTAAAGGTGCTGCTCTCACACCAGACCGTCCTGCCCCCCTCCACGTGTTCCTCCTTCCGTGTTAAGCTCCTCCCTACCCTCACCTAGCTAGCAGAAGTGCACTCAATTGTTTAATGTTTCTTGTGGACAATTTGGAACTGTGGAGAGCGGACGAGTGGTGCATAACAGTGTGGGAGGGGTAATGAGGGAGGACAATACACCCTGGCATCATTCAGCCGAGATGATCCATTATACTGGATCTCCCACCAACACATCTGGGAAGGTTGGTAGCTCCTGTTCATACACTCAAGATTCTTGGCAAAGGCAGTCTTTAGATAATACAAGTCACAGAACATTAATGTGCACTTTTTTCCTGGCGGACTCAAAGCACCAGAGCTGCAACCACTAGGGTGCACTCAGTGGGCAATAGCATTGTTAGAGAGTCGAGATTCAAACCCTGGTCTCCTATGTTAGAGCTGGGCCCACTTCGCACATTGGCCGGCCAGAACGCGAAGTGGCCACACTTCGGGTTCTGGCCGTAACATATATAAGCTCAAAATCCTCCATCTTTTACACTCTTTTATACTCTGCTTAAAGCAAACCTGAACTGGAAATTAAAAGTCAAAATAAACATACACACTTCATACTTGCCTCCCGTGTAGTCTACTCCTTAACCCCTTTCTCCTCCCCTGCATCCTGTTTGTTCACTGCAATCAATGGAATTCTTTTTTTTCCATTTTGAAAATGGCAATGACCCTGTATCAGCTTCTGGATTAACACACAGTAAAACTGTAACATTGCCCACTTGAGCCATAGGGAAACATGGATATTACCTTGCACATCAGTTGTCCTTTCAGCTATAACTGACAGCAACTGATCTATAACGAACATCAACTCATATATTTCAGTTCTGACAAAATCTTGAGTATGTAATTAATTCCCAGGTACATCATTTGTTTTAAATAATTTTACTCGGTTCAGGTTCATTTAAAGGACTGACTCTTCACAAACTTCTATTCTTCAGTTAATGCAGAAATGCATTTGCCTGAACATGATATGGTAATCAAAGGGTGTGTTCATATCATACATATTTTTCTATTTGTGTGGAAAACGTTTACAGTTAGCTGCATTTTTTGGAATGTAGAGTATGATTTTCTATTCGGTGCACTCGCATGTTGAGGTGCGAATGCTTTGCAAAACACACTGGTAAACGCATGTACTTTTCAAAGAATGTGAATGTAGCTTTACTCTGTGCCTTGCAAAGCAGACTATTAAACAATGTCTAATAAATGCACAAGCACGTGTCTTGCATTAGTAAGAATAACATTTTCATTTTGTTCACGTAAAATGAAAGATCAAAAAAGAATCTACTCATCCTCAAAATGCAATCAGCTTAGAAAATAATTATCAAAGTAAATTAGCACCTCAGTTCTCCTCCTGTCTGCTTAGAGAATATCCCTTTTACAAGATCAAAATAACAAAATGTAGCAATCTTAAGGCCTTAAATAACAAATGGAGCAACCATTCATCTCCCAAGTGATAAATGCACTAAACATTATGTTCCTAAGGACAAATGCAGTGACCATTGGCCTCCAAATGACAAATGCAGCAATCATGAATTGACAAATGCAGCATTCATACACCCTCAATTGACAAATGGAGCAAATATTTTTGGAATCCTCAAATTAACCCTTGAATGATAAATGGAGTGAGTGTAAACTCCTGAATGGAGCAACATTAGCCTCCAAATGACACACAGCAACCAATAGTGATCGTCAAGTAGATGCAAATAACTTCCAGTTGATGCAAATGTATGCAAATTTTTATGCAAATGTATGCAGCTTGAAAATGAATCGAATTTTACCTCAGCAGGGTTTGATTTTCAAGCTGCATTCATATGCATAAAAAATTGAATAAACTTGCATCAACTCAGTTATTTGCGTCTACTTGACCATCACGGGTCACCAAAATCCATCAGACGATAAATTCAGCAACTATTATAGCGCCCCCCCCCATAACAAATGCACCAGTCCCAACCCTCCACATGGCATGAGCTCTTAAGTACCAATGCAACAATTTTGACCCCTTGATGACACATGCTTCAATCATGAGCCACCAAAACACAATTCAGCAAAAATGAGCTGACAAAGCCCCCCCTCCCCCCCCGAGGTGCCTTAATACAGCACTCTGGGAACAGCCTATTAGTTCAGAAATGTCTTTCTGTGTCTTACCCTCTTGCTTGAGGGTGTCAATGATGGCCTTCTGGACGGTAGTCAGGTCGGCAGTTTTGCCCATGATTGCGGTTTTGAGTAATGAACCAGGCTGGGAGTTTTTAAAAGCCTCAGGAATCTTTTGCAGGTGTTTAGAGTTAATTAGTTGATTCAGATGATTAGGTTAATAGCTCAATTAGAGAATCTTTTTTATGATATGCTAATATTTTGAGATAGGAATTTTGGGCTTTCATGAGCTTTATGCCAAAATCATCAATATTAAAACAATAAAAGGCTTGAAATACTTCAGTTGTGTGTTATGAATCTAAAATATATAAAAGTCTGTTTATCAGTACATTACAGAAAATAATGAACTTTATCACAATATGCTAATTTTTTGAGAACGACCTGTATTTTAATGTCATTTATAACTATCAAAAGCATACCGTGTGCACAAAAAATGTATCAATGCAACATATTAATGCAACGGCAAACTGGAAATATGAAAGAGCTGTAACTATGGGCATAACTGGAATGTTTCATAGCATTAATCAGATTTTGTAAACTAATAATTACCGGACAGCTGATTAATTAATCGTGCTGCCGGACAATCAGTCATTAGTTTTCTGAATCTAATCAGCCATGTGTTTAGCCCCAGCTAACTGCTGAGTAAAAAGATGCCTAGTGGAAATTCAGATCACATGTCTAGCAATCAATGTACTTAGCTTATGACAAGGAAGCAGATTCAGTTTCATGATCAGACATCCGAGACAGAGAGAGCTCAGTCTGGGCACAATTAATGTGATATGGTCTAAAATCTATGATATTCTTATCTTGGACAAACAAAAGTAGTTTCTCTGAAGTTAATCTACGTGCCTCGGGGTTGTTTTGGAACTTTGTTTGGGAAGTTTAATTTGTAACTGTATTTTGAAATTTGGTGTATCTAAAAATTCACTGGATTATGCAGATCAATAGAAGTAATTTTGCAGTTTTTCTTGTGCAAGAATGTTCTTTATGGCTATTTACACTGAAAGCATTGCACAAGACTAGAGGTTGTGCTAAGTAACAGCATTACCACATGGTGACAGGTCTTTTTAGCAGGTGGTAACTGGCACGTGCTGTCTTGCACGTGGTAGCACTTTACAAGGCAGATTTCTCTAGAACATCCCCTGTCAAGAAGGGAGCTAGTGGGCCCAGTTTGTGGAACAGTGAGCCTTAAAGTGGACCCAAATTAAAAATACAAGATTTCAGAAAGAAAATCTATTTTCTAAATTATAATAATAAATAGCAGCCTTTTTTCAGCTGCATGATGACAAATATAAAATATTTTACATTTATTGGAGGAACCCCTCCCTTCCTTTCAAATTGCCAAGACAAAATCCGGCAAACTGGTGGAGTAGGTGGTGTCCGGCAATGGAGGAATTGCTAATGGCTGTCCCCAGTATAACCCTAGTTATGAAAAGAGAATGGTGAAAAGCATGCACTGAAATGTTCATAGGTTTGAAGAAGTGTTTATCTTTGTATGTGTCAGTGGTGCAACTAAATATTTTTAATTAAAAAAAATGTTTGGTTTGGGTCCGCTTTAAGTGAGACTTAAATTCTTTGTATCCAACCTCTAATTGTTAGACTTCCAGACAAATTGTCACATAGCAATTTTATAAGGTTCATACAGACTGTGCTGGAACTGAAAGAAGAGTTGCAGAGGTGGTAATGTCAAATTCAAAGGCCTTATTCTGGACACATTTTAAGTCCAGTACACAATTTTGTGAGTGGGTTGAAGAATGCCGCTTTTGGTTATCTTATGGGTGGGTTTAGGAGACTTCTATTATCCTTTCTGTTTGAGTGTTGAAGTACTGAGACTGATTGTGACAACATGTGGTGTGTGAAAGTGACCACTGCTGAAGTCTATTACTTTATGTATAGTGGCAAGTAATGTGGTCATTTTTTTTGCATATTGGTATATGTTAGTGTATTATGTGGCCCATGTTTTTTTTTTTTTTTAGCTGCTGTCCACTATTGTCATGTCTTTAAGGCTGTGTTCCCACTTGCGCTAGATCACGTGCGGCCAGTGGGATGGTCCACTGTGGTCTGGCTAGAGCCCGGGGCAGATGCGTTACCACCATAGGCTATATAGTGAACGCATCTGCTTGCCTGGGATTATACTGGTCTGCACAGAAATATGGCCCGCTTACTGCAACGAGTCCCACTTATCCATTGCAGAGTGACGTGTGAACCACTCTTATTTATAAAATGGGAGCCATTCACTGTCAGTTTAGGGATGAGCGGAGAACGGACAAAAAAATATCAGTTCGCAGCTCAAGTGGGAACACAGCCTAACAGCCATCTCTGCTAAGTGTCATATAGCTTGTGTACCTAGATTGAGAGATATCAGACAACACAGGTGAATGTATTTAGGAATCTAATGTAATACGTTCTCTGCTAGCTTCAATGTATATGCAGTTTGAATGTTTTCAAAGCAGTTTCCATTGGAAGCTGAAGAAGTGACACATGCTCTTTCCCACTTTGTACTTCCAGCATGTCCGCACTCTCGCGTGACTGAGCGCTGCAGATAGGAGTGTTGTGGGCATGCGTACTTCAGAACTGGTGTTCGCTTGTTCTTCTGTGAACAGAACCTAGAGCTCCTACAAACATTTACAAATAAAAGGGGGGGAGGGGAAAGCAAGAAAACCAAGAGCCAATATAGTGTAGTAAGTTTCTGATACAGGGATTGACAACGTGAATAATTATACTCTATATTTGTGTGCCACAGCAGCGGCACAACAGTAGGCTAGTGGGGAGAACAAACGACCCCACTCAGGTTAAAAGTCACTCCCTGCGATTATGGACAAAACAACAAAGGAATATACCCCCCCTCCACATGAGGTGGTATGATTATGGACATGATTCAGAGGCGGCAAAGTGAAGTCAAATGATTAAAAACTGCTTTAAAAACTAGAAGATAAATGTACCTCCTCTTGTGGAAGAAAATCAATGGTGAAGTTAAGAACTGTAATTTTTTAAATTATTATTTAGATGAACATGCCTCTCATAGATTGCAATGCATTTTTCGGTACTAGGTTCCCACTTCTGTTTAGTTGCACCACTCTGACACATACAAAGATAAATAAACACTCCGTCAAGCCTATGAGCATTTCAGTGCATGCTTTTCACCCTTCTCTTTTCTCAACTAGGGTTATACAGGTGGCACCCATTACTTCTGAGCTTGGTAGGAGGTTTTAGATTATGGGTGTGTTTGTCATCAGCTACCCTCCATCACAGGGATGTCGTCTATGTGACATCCCGCACAAGCTGAGATCACCTCCCTGTGACATCATCAGTAGCAGCCTTTGTTTTTGTTTTTGTTTTTTTTATGTCCTCCACCAGTCTGCCGGATTCTGTCCCAGCAATATTGTAGGAAGGGAGGGGTTCCTCCAATAAATGTAAAATGTTTTACATTTGTCATCATGCAGCTGAAAAAAGGCTGCTATTTATTATAATTTAGAAAATAGATCTTATTTCTGAAATCATGTATTTTTAAATTGGGTCCACTTTAAGGCATAAAAAGAGGGCAAAATCCCCAATGAGTCTTAGAGCCTTCCGCCTCCAGTTGGATGCTAAATCCCTCATGCTGGATCCTAATCCTCTGTATGGCATTTCAGTTGTAGTCCATCACTGATTCTTCTCCCTGACAGAGAGCCAAAGACCCCTTGGCTGCATTTTGATTACAAATATATCTCCATTACCCATCTGTTCACCATATATGAGTTCTGTGATTGCTGCTAACTTCATCTGCCTCTCTTCCTTCCATACTCCCAAGAACTAAATTTCCAAACATTTCTTGTCTGGTCTGATCTATTCCTATAGACTATAGTAGTGGATAACAGAGTGAATTATATAGACTGATAAGCAGGCAATTTTGTTCTCAATTGCAAATGTAGTGCCTAGAGAAATAATAGATCAGTGCATTACATGTTGCTGGGTAGAATTCACATCCTATTACTGGCTAATCAAATCACACTGCCAGGCATCACTTTCCAGCCACAGAGCTCTGGCTGTGATGAGTCACTAGTTGCTGGAGAGGCTTCCCTGCTCACTTCCTGGAATCTGTAAACTGCAGGTTGATGGACCAACAGGAGGCTAATGGGCTTTCTTCAAGCTTGAGAGCACAAACAGCCAGGAACAGTGCTGCAATATAGTAAGCTAAGACCTCAAACATAAAATTGGTTTAAATTACAAATTTTCTCCACTACCATGAATACATGCAAAGGTGAATTTTATGTTAGAAGTACACTCATACTTTAAACAAAGTGTTTTGCTTAAAGGTTACCCGAGGCGACATGTGACATGATGAGATAAATGTGTATGTACAGTGCAAAACATAGTATGTGTATGTACAGTGCAAAACACATTAATAACTAGGTTGTTTTACTTCTTTTATTTTGCTGCCTGAAAGAAGTAATTTCTAGGCATGGAAGTGACAGTTGCTGTCTTGTCAGTACCTTGTCGGGAATATAGTAAACATCAATGATAAGCTAATTACAGCCAGAAACGTTTTCCTGGCAGAATACAACTTCTGAGGGCAGGAGGAGATAGAAAAAGATGATGTATTTTCATTTAGGGACACTTAATAGGCTGCCACTGAGCAGAGGCAACAAAATATTGAATCTACTTTGTAAATGTTTATATATAAATAAAACCATGGGATAACTAAAGGGTCATTTTTAGGAGTAGGAGGATAAATATAATTGATTATTTCATCAGTTTATTTTCACCTCGGGTCACTTTAAAGGTTACCTGAACTGACCTGTGACATGATTAGAGAAACATAGGCACATATAGTACTAGTCCAACTAAATAATTGTTTATTATCATTATTGATTTATAAAGCGCCAACATATTCCGTGGCACTGTACAAAGTAAGAAACAAACAAACATGGGGTACATAATACAGACAATGGTGTACACTAATTTTACAAGATACATAATTAGTGACAAAATACAAAAAATGATACAGCATACAGAATACAAAATACAGAAGTGGTAATGACAGTGATAAAAGTAACATGATGAATAAAATGTATAATGATTTCCAAGACACAAAAGGGGGAGAGAGCCCTGCCCTTGCGAGCTTACAATCTAAAGGTAATGGGGGGAAACAAGAGGAGGGGTAGTATACGATAAAATATATAAAGGCAGTGTGTTTTAGGATACCTAGTAGGAGTGCAATTTGGTCTTAGGACAAAGGGAAGTGGCCTAGGGTAGCGCATATGCTTGTCGGAACAAATGAGTTTTTAGAGAGCGTTTAAAAGTAACAAAGGTTGGCGAGTGACGGATGTGTTGTGGGAGGGGATTCCAGAGAAGGGGTGAAGCGCATGCAAAATCTTGTAAGCGTGAATGTGAGGAGGTGATTCTAGAGGAGGACAACAGAAGATCGTGTGCAGATCTGAGATTGCGATTGGGTTTGTATCTGGAAATGAGTGAGGATATGTACCGGGGAGAGAGATTGTGGAGAGCTTTGTAGATTAGGGTTAGGAGTTTGAACTGGATCCTCTGGTTAATTGGCAGCCAGTGAAGAACTTGACAGAGAGGGTCAGCTGAGGAAGATCGAGAAGAAAGATGAATGAGACGAGCAGCTGAGTTCAGTACCGACTGGAGCGGGGCCAGTTTGTTAGAAGGTAGTCCACAAAGTAGTACGTTGCAGTAGTCCAGACGAGAAATTATAAGAGCATGTATTAACATTTTGGTTGTGTCTTGAGTAAGAAAGGAATGGATGCGAGATATATTTTTGAGGTGGAGATGGCAGGAGCTGGTTATGGAGTTAAGATGAGGAATAAAAGAGAGAGAAGCGTCGAATATTACCCCCAAGCACTGTGCTTTGGGAACTGAAGTTATGGGAGTGTTATCAACATTTATATTTACTTCAGGCAGAGAGGTGGCCAGAGACGGTGGAAAAATTATTAGTTCCGTTTTACTCATATTAAGTTTTAGGAAGCAAGAGGACATGTAGGAGGATATAGCAGACATGCAGTCAGGAACACGTTTGAGGAGGGAGTTAAGGTCTGGGTCCGAGAGGTAAGTTGCGTATCGTCTGCATACAGGTGGTATTGAAACCCGAATGAGTTAATTAAGTCACCAAGACCGTGCATGTAGATGGAAAAGAGGAGAGGACCAAGGACAGAGCCTTGAGGAACCCTGACAGACAAAGCATGAGGAGAAGAGCTCTGATCTGAGTAGGAGACTGTGAAGGACCTTCCAGAGAGGTAGGAAGATAACCATGTGAGAGCAAGGCCCTTGTTTAAAGTCCATTTCTGTTTTCTTGTATGGCAAGTGTTTAAAAGGTTCTATTATCTATGTAAATAAGGCAGTCAAATTACCCTGATGTATGTCCTGAAGGGCTGATTCACACTGCAAGAGCTTTTTAAGCGCTAGTGATTTTAAAAGCTCTTGCTAATGCAACGCTATGGGGGATTTTTACAACATCACATTGCTCCAGTAAGAACACACACACAGCATTACATTTGCAAGAGCTTTTAAAATCACAAAGCTCTCAGAAAAGCTCTTGTAGTGTGAACTGAAAAGTAAATAGAAGGCAGAACATTGTTAAAGGGACCCTGAGCAGTACAAATAAAATCGGTACTTACTTGGGGCTTTCTCCAGCCCACCTTAGGTCGGGAGGTCCCCTGGCATCCTCCTGGCTCCTCTCCCGGTCCCGTTGGTGACTACACCACCGGCGATGGGGCCAAGTGTCGGGGTGACACTACGCATCATCACACCGGCGGCTACACGTCATTACGCCAGCCGGTGTGTCAGTACTATGCATGCACGGTTTTGTAACTCTAAACCGCGCATTCGCATTATCGTCACGCTGGCCGCCGTGATGACGCATAGCGCCACCGATAAGGAAGTATCAGTCCGACACTCTGCCCCGGTGTTGCCGGTGGTGTATTCAGCAACGAAACTGGGAGAGGGGCCAGGAGGACGCTGGGGGACCTCCCTACCTACGGTGGGCTGAAGAAAGCCCCAGGTAAGTACCGATTTTGTTTATTTTTACTGCTCAGGGTCCCTTTAACTGGATGAGAAAACAATGGTGATAACATTTTATAGCCAAATATTTCAAAGGGTCATTACTTTGTTTTGTTGCTTTGTTTTGCAGCAGAATGAAGCCAGTGTTTCTCAGACTGTTTAGGATGCAGTCTTAAATATTTAGATTTTAAACTGAAAATAAAAATATAAGACTACTACAATATTTACCACTAAGCACAAGCAAAGTGATGTTACTTTTTCTTTCTGAAAATAAGGAAATAAACTATTAACTCTGAAGATATAATTTACATTTACAGTATTACCCTAAATGTAGCACAAAAACCAGAGCAATTCTGTTCACCCTTTGTGCTTTCTGCGTTATTTTTATATTTTCAGTTGTTCAGTGGCTCATCCTTGACCTTTTAGTTTTACAAAACAAGTGATAAAACTTTCTCTAGCTTGTCAGCTTTCACAAAGGCTGAGCTGTCTCAGTATCATTAACCTCCTGAGCATTACGCCGCTCAGGAGGTTTTGTTACTTTTTCCCCGATCGTTTAATATTTGTGCCAAATGAGTGTTAAGCCTCTTTCTAGCACTAAGCTAGCTAGAAAAATTGTCCGGCATCCTCCGATCCCCGCCGCTCCCCGGTTTATACATTACCCAGCCTGAATCCAGCAATCGGCTCAGCCTCCACGTACTGCTCCGGTCTTCACTATGGGGAGGATCGCACATTTAACTATGGGGAGGATCGCACATTTAACCTGTTCCTGCAAACTGGACACATATATGTGTCCAGATTGCTGAACAAGCTGGCAAACAGGACATACAGGCATGTCTTGTTAGTCAGTGGTGGGTGAGCGCACTCCGGCTGCTCGTTCATGGTGGGACTTACTCGGCAGTAATTGGTGAATGGAAACGTGTTCCCTGAGCCAATCAAGGTGCTTGTAAAGGAATGAATATGGCTTCAACCAGAAGCAATGTTCATGCATTAAAATGAAAGTGAAAGGTTTAGTAAACCAAACTAATACTGGTAGCACAGAATAAAGTGTGTAGTGTTATCTACTGGACAAATTAAAATACATTGCAGAATACATCGCCTATATTTATTAATCCCTTCTGCCCCCTCCCCCATAGTTACTAAACTAAAACACTTGTAAAAAAAAAAAGCCAAAGCGATAGCATTTAAAAAAATGACATAAAGATTTATATATATATACACATCATGAGGGTATATTACTGTTATTTTAGCAAATAAGAGCTTGTAATTATTGGTAGGGTTCAGTGAGAAAACAAGACACAAACCAAAACAAATGCACCTTTATTTCCAAACAATATATTGTCACCATACAATGTACTTGGAACATCATTTAGATGTAGTGATAGCCAGGAAAATCTGCAAATAAAATGTGCGGGTTTTATCTACAGTAGCATTGTATAGTTTATCTTGTGAACCTCCCTGGCGTTGCATTTCTGTCTGGAATTATGAGTCAAAAGCAATACATTGTTTTTCAAGAATTGTAGGCCTCCAATTCTTAAGTCATAACTCACCAAAATATGACAGAATAAAAGCCTGGTAGACATTCTGCATATAAATAAGACTAGAACACAAATTTGTTGAATTAATTTAATTTATGAATAAACTTAAAACATTGTGAAACTGTACAAATAAGGCAGGCAGAGAGTAGTCAAAATCCAGGCAGAAGTCTGTGCAGGCGGCAGGCAGAGAGTAGTCATAATCCAGGCAGACGTCGGTGCAGGCGGCAGGCAGAGAGTAGTCATAATCCAGGCAGACGTCGGTGCAGGCGGCAGGCAGAGAGTAGTCAAAATCCAGGCAAACGTCGGTGCAGGCGGCAGGCAGAGAGTAGTCAACATCCAGGCAGAGGTCGATGCAAGCAGCAGACAGAGAGTAGTCAACATCCAGGCAGACGTTGGTGCAGGCAGAAAAATATATCAGGTATATACATATATATATATATATATATATATATATATATATATATATATATATTTATATTTATATTTATATTTATATTTACGTATATATGTGTGCGTGTGTGTACACGTATGTATGTGTATATGCATGTTTATATACACGGCTGACTTTTTCCTCCCTAAAAGTCCAGGTGCACTTTAAAATTAGGGGAGACGACAACAATCCGCTGTCAGCCGATCGCGCTGATTGGCTGGCAGGGGGAGGGATGGAGCGATATTTAAATAATAATAAAAAGTAACATTTATTAAAAAAACCAAATATTTACAAAAAAAAAAATCCTGGTAGCGATCATTGCCCACCAACAGAGAATTCTGTTGGTCGGGCGAAAAGAGGGGGATGATCATTTGTGTGCTGAGTTGTACGGCCCTGCAGCAAGGCCTTAAAGCTGCAGTGGCCTATTTTGTAAAAAAAAAAAATAGCCTGGTCCTTAGGGGGTTTAAACTTACGGTCCTCAAGTGGTTAAAAGTATAGGGGAATGAATTTAGGAATATTGTTTTTTCCCCTTTTTTACTTCTTTAACATGCATAAAAAAGAAATTACTGAAAGCAAGTATGACCCACAAAAAGCCTAATTTGTGGTGAAAAAAAAAGGTGTGATTAGCAGTAATAAAGTTATGGCCCAATGAATGGAAGGAGTGCTGAAATGTAAAAAGGGCTCGGGGGGGGGGGGGGGAGAGAAGGGGAGGGTAAAATAGCCTGTGGTGTGAAGTGGTTAAATAATATATTGTGTAGTTTCACAGACTCTGCTTCTTGGGTGTCATCATCTTGCTGTTTCTTTACCATTCATGCGGCAGAGTGTCATGACAGTTTGCTGTAACCTTTTATCTCTCACGTCGCCTGAGTTCTATTTGTATTTTTCTTCCTCTAAACACTGCATTTTTTCATTTCTCAGTGAAAGCTGCTGCAGACATTAAATGGTTATTTCTACTAAAACAAAACCCGTATGTGCGCTCCTCAAATTTAACCTATTTGTGAATTGTTATAACATACACTGGATCGCACCTGAAAAAAGTGTGTGTATCACTCTCTAAGCAGTATGAAAAGGTAAACAGGGCGCTCTACAGTCAGCAGTTCAAATTATTCTCAAACATTACATAAAACAATCATATAGAAAGGGTGAAATACAAATAGAAAAGGCTCTATAATAATGTCCCTGATATTAGAATCAGATATAAGTCCGCAGGGTTCTTCCTCCAAACTTATTTAGTGCATGGGTGACCTCCAGCAGTTCCAGAGTATTATAGAAACAATATACGCTCACCAGATTCCACAGCTGCCCTTCTCAGGATCAGCCAAACACGTTTTTGGATAAGCCAATATTCTCTCGATGCCCCAGCTTGTTCCTCCTCAGTAAGCTGTGCAAACATAAGAGACAAAGAAAACTCCAATAGTGTGATACTGTATGGTTTGAATCCACTTCATTGCACCAGTGCTCCCAGTAACTGACATAAGCACCCTGTGCTCCACCATCAGATAATCAACAAAGCCTCTCACCAAATAGTCTGGCTGACCCAGCACAGGCCAGCATTGATCGCCTTGCCGCTTGCATCAAGTTTATATTTTCGTTGACAGCCTTCCTAGGACTCAAACAGGGCCATATATAGTGTAAAATCTTCTTTTATTAAAATAATTAAAACGTAGTGCACTTACAGTATTGTAGAATCAATTGCGCATATAAAATCCTCGTGAGCTCTTTCAGCGTCCCTCGCTCTTCAGGCCACGCCCAACTAGTTTCGTCCTATGACTCATCAGGGGCTTCATTATTTAGTTATTTCTACTACTGTGTGTTTCTGTGCAGGATGTTTGTTTAAATTGCACTCCCTTAGTGGAAAGAATTCAGCAGCTTGGGGGGGGGGGGGGGGATGTTAGGTAAGCTGTATTTTTTGGACAATAAGACTCACTTTTTCTCCCCCAACAGTGGGGGAAAAGTCACTGCGTCTTATAGTCCAAATGCAGGGAGTTCCTGACTTGTGAATGCCTTCCAATACGAACCTCCAACCTGCCGCAATGTCGGGGACTCCCTGTACTGTGCCCATGCAAAGCAAGACACAGTGGGACCAACGGAGGACACAAGGGGGACATTGGAGGACATGGGGACACAATAGGTACAAGGAGGCCTGAGGTACAAAGGGGACATAATCCAACAAGATGCTCCTTCACCATGGATGCACCAGGTTTATTATATATTTTTTTTTCTCCTGTTTTGTCCTTAACCTAGGTGCGTTTTATGGTCAGGAGTGTCTTAGTCTGAAAAATATGGGTATATTACCACCAGAGACGGGAATGGCAGGATCAAAGCATCAGTCAATGTTGTAAACTTGAGACTGAACAGTAAAACAGACGAGTTTCTACTGAGTCGTGTTACAACAGTGTAGAATTATGTTTGTACATCTTTAGCCATAGCTTTTGCCTACAACAGACTCTGAGTTCATGCATGCCATGCATGCCATTGTCGCTCAATATTTTTTTTCATTAATATAACAACTGATTAAAGACCAGCATTTTTGATCAGTCTTTTAATCGGTTTTAGCCTTTAATATCGAATTTAATATGAAATAGTAATATGCCTAATTGGGTAAAACAAATTGTACAGTGTATGGCTACCTTAGCATTAGCACTGCTTTAAGGCTTACTTTTCTAACTACTGTATCAAGACTAAAGCTGTGTACACACGCTAGATGAAACACAGTGAATGACGACGACTAAGGATGCTCAGTCTGATTCAGCACTATTTAAAATTTCTGATCGTAAAACAGAAATCTTATTTTTGTGGAAATACAGCATTATCGCAACTCTGTAATATTAGCCCAATTACGGAACTTGGAAGCATTGGACCAATCAGAGAATACAGAATCAACTTGGATGTATTTCCATGTTTACAGTAGCAGGGAGGCATACTTTCATTGTGCTGTATGCCTCATTGCATGGTTGCACTGAAAGCTTACCACACGATGCGACACTTTGGCTACATTGCAATCTTATCAATACACAAAGTGCCCAGTATTAAAGGAGGCTCAAAAATGGCAATGACAAAACTTTATTTATTTTGGTTTGTTAGAGAAAAATAGAAGTGAAAAATAGGGCTGGTCAATCAGATGCAAATATTTCTGTGTTGATGCTTGACTATGCAAGTTTTGTATGCAAATGTATAAATGTATGCACCAAATCCACCTTGGTGGGATACGATTGGTCTATGTTCAAGCTGCATACAGTTGCATTCAAAATTGGCATACCTACATTAACTTGGAATTATTTGCATTTCATTGACCATCTCCAGTGGAAATCCCACCTGCAAGGAAAGGTAGCTGCAGATTTTAATTTTCTGAAGATTTAATAGAGAATAGAATCTGTGACAGCTCCATACCTAGTCCAACCAGTACAATGTTTAACTGTTACAGATAGAAGTCCGACCAGTGTAATGCTTAATAGTTGCAGATAGAAGCTGACGTTTCGGGATTCACATGTCCCTTCATTAGACCTGTTGTGCCCTGATGAAGTGACATGTGAGTCCCGAAACGTTGGCTTCTATCTGTAACAAACATTTCACTGGGAGTGCCAGCCTTCTCTGGTTATTTCCTATGGACTTGGGGAGCAAATCAAGTGCGCTGGGTATTCAGCCTGAGCACCTATTATAAAACTTGGCCCACATCAAGGGTGTGCAGGAGGCACCAACTTTCTCTAGTCCTAGTTCAAGGTTTTCATTTATCTATTAGACTGTATTTCTGTTAATGTGTTTCAAAAAATAATTTTTTGAATAGTGTTTAGTTTTCCACCCCCCCTGCAGTAAATTATTGCACTAATGTTAATTGATGTTTGCACAGATTTTTCATCATCTTTCTCAGTCTTAAAATGTACGTCTTGCTGTGAAATGAAGTGTACCTCTTTTCTAATTTATTCTGAAGGTGTTAGCATGACTCACTGCAACAGTGTTTTTGCATGTTGCCATAGTTGTTGAACATAAAGTGTGGCTTATTCAGACACAAATACTTGTATATGACTGCTTAATTAAGCTAAAACATTTTCTGTTATGCGTGCCACCCCTACTTGTTAGCGTTCTGTCACTCAGGCTTTTACTCTAAAGCTGTCATTACGCCCAAATAAAAACTTTCAGCTTATTTCAACGGAGACTCCATCAGTATTTCATAAAAAATCATAATTAATGTTTTCACTCGTTATTTATTCATGTGATTGTTAGAAAGTTTGTGTGAGCCCTTAGATGTCCTTTAAATTTCTGCATGAGCAGCTCCTAAAATGCAATCTCCTGTAAATCATAGTAATAAGACCCCTTAGCCCATATGCAATTAACTTTCTTACCTGAGTCTTTTCCTAGGAGATGAATTTCATCTTCTCTTAAACTAACTTTTCAACATTTTACAATTGAAAAAGTAACTAAAAGTTCCTGAAAAAGAACTATCAAATTGATTTTGAGCATTTTCTTTCTTGCTGGTGACTTATGAGGCATTTTATGACAAGTTGTAAAATATCACCTCGGAAAATGGACCAATAGGGAGCTCCGGCTGCAGATTCAAAGATGCTTTGCCCAGGCTAAGAGGCACACAGTAATTACAGTGACAGATACACTTTAATTACGCGACAGAACTTGTGGCGAGAGGCAGCGGGTAATTAGCGGTGGTATGTATAATGAAGGGTGACAGCGCAGCTACGTGGCGGGGAGCTTTAGAGATGTGTGGTTACCCGACTGGGAGCTCTGGGGGTCTCCTTCTTAAAGGAGACCCCAGATGCAGTGGCGGAAGATGGTGGCGATATTCGTTGTGTAAGTGCGCATGTGTGTGGAGTGAGGCCGTGGTGCTGAAGGACAGCACCACAGCGTAAACCTCACTCCCCTTTGCCTGGTAAAAGGGAGCATCGCCTGAGTAATGCACCCTAATGATCCGCCATTGCGCAAAGGAAACCAGCAATAGGATTTGCCCGGTAATCCTCGCGCAATGGCAAGTTAAGTAGCTCACATCTGTAAGCTACTTATTACCTGGAATAGGATATGGCCCCTTATTACAAAGTGCTTTTTAAACCACCATCAAGCAAGAAAATACTCAAAATAATTTTGATAGTACTTTTTACAATGTGAAAAAGTTAATTGCACATGGACCCGTTTGCTTTTTCTGTGTTTGATATGCTTTCAGACTTCATTCAATTTCACTGAACAGGGAGCTGCACAAGAAGCAGAAAGCAATGCAGCTTGCAGTGCATTTAAAAAACACAAAGACAACCTGCAGCGTAGTTAAACAGTACAATGGACTTCTTATGGCAGTTTGCATGCCTGCATGATTTTGCGAGTGTGCATGAAGTGCATGTGCTTAAAAATGGGTGTCTAAGTTTGTATTGTCAGAATGGGCCAATAAATGTTGGTAATACATTACTGCTGCTGTAGTGCTCGTGTAACATAATGATGGAGTATGAGACTCAGACCAGAAGCAGCTGTTGGCAAGGATTGGTGGCGGGTTCGAAATGGCAGCACATATTTTATTGAAGGGGCACTATGGCGAAACATTGTAAAATTTGAAAACTATATGTACACATACATACACTTGTCCCAGAGTAAATGCACTGTAATGTTTTATTTACTGCATAGATGTCACTTACAGCAGAAATTATAACCTGACACCTCTGAACCACAGGTTTTGGATTAGTCCATCTCCTCATTCAGGGTTGTCAAAGTTTCTATTTGATTGTTTCAAAGGCACTTCCTGTATAGGGTCTATACAAGGACACCAGACAGGTTGCCTACTCACACACATACTATTCTTGCAGTTGGGCTGTACCCCTGCCATTCAAGGAATGCTTTTGAAGGTAAAATAAATCCTGAGAATCCCCCATGAGAGTCCAGAATTAGTGGAGTATAATGTCTACTGCAGGGGTCTCAAACTCAATTTACCTGGGGGCCGCAGGTATCAAAGTCAGGATGAGGCTGGGCCGCATAAGAAATTTCACAATCGCGGCGCATTGCAGCCTCTGCCCGCCCCTCTCATTCTTCACAGAGAGGGGCGGGGAGAGGCGGCGATCCGCTGCGATTGACGTCAGGAGGGGCAGAGCTGAAGCTGAAAGCTCTGGCCCTTCCAGGAAATGCCGACGTATTGCCCCCCCCGGGCGATTTGGGGGCTCTGCAGCCCTCGTTTAGCGGCGGATGCGGCGGATTACTTGGGAGCACTGAAGCGAACTATAAGGAAGCTTTTGCCGGCGAGGGCCACAAAATATTGTATCACGGGCCGCAAATGGCCCGCGGGCCGCGAGTTTGAGACCCCTGGTCTACTGTAAGAGAAAGCTACATAGAAAGTGGAAAATGTATAATGCATGTACTCCGGGACAAATCTACATATTATATGGAGGTGCAGTTTTTCACCATTGTGCCCTCTAACCTGAAATAGTTTTCAGGTACACAAACACACACTTTCTCTTTACTCGCGCTCTCTCTCTCCCCTCCTTCTCTCTCTCTCTCCCTCCTCCTCCTCTCTCTCTCTCTCCCTCCTCCTCCTCTCTTTCTCTCCCTCCTCTCTCTCTCCCCTCCTTCTCTCTTCCCCCCCCCCCTCTCTCTCTCTCCCCTCCTTCTCTCTCTCACCCCTCTCCCCTCCTTCTCTCTCTCTCCCCTCTCCCCTCCTTCTCTCTCTCTCCCCTCTCCCCTGCTTCTCTCTCTCTCCCCTCTCCCCTCCTTCTCTCTCTCTCCCCTCCTTCTCTCTCTCTCCCCTCTCCCCTCCTTCTCTCTCTCCCCCCTCCTCTCTCTCCCCCCCTCTCTCTCCCCCCTCCCCTCTCCTCCCTCCCCTCTCCTCCCTCCCCCCCTCTCTCTCTCTCTCTCTCTCTCTCTCTCTCTCTCCTTCCCCTCTCCCCTCCTCCCCCTCTCCTCCCTCTTTCTCTCTCTCTCTCTCTCTCTCTCCCCCCCCTCTCCTCCCTCCCCTCTCCCCTCCCTCCCTCCCTCTCTCTCTCTCTCTCACACACACACACACACACACACACACACACACACACACACACACACACACACACACACACACACACACACACACACACACACACACACACACACACACACACACGCACTCTCCCCCCCCCCCCCCATACACATGCACCTACACTCTGTCTGGTTCATCCATCCATCCATCCATATGTATTTATCTTGCTACTTGTGCCAATGTTATGATTTTTCAGATCCTCCTGGCTAGTCTTTGCTTCCAGTAAGAAGTGGTTAATATCCATGGCTTCAGTGCCCCTCCCTTGCCTGCGAGTGCTAGGATAATAAGCATTATAAATCTTTTTCGATGTACTCAATATTGCTGAGGCTTTTGTGGCATCAGGGTTTGCTGTAGAAAAAGAAACAGCTTGCATTAATGTTACGTTTGTAGGCAGTTTTAATAACAGAAAGGGGAGTCAGATATGTTACTAAATTATAGTAATTTCTTAAATCTACAGCCAGTACCGCCTTGTTTATTTTTAGGCTTTGTTGTTTGTTGTTTTTTTTTTTTTTTTTTTAAAGATTTATGTATTTCTACATTTTAACACGGCTTTATTAAAAAAAAAAAAAGGTTTGGGATTTACGCATACTGCATCTTTACACCTACATTCATGTCCAGTGAAGAAATGTATACGGCAAGAAAGTGTTCTTCGCTCCTCCAAACATCTCCCCAGCTTCCTCGTTTGCAGAAGGATTGACTTGATAGGCCTAGTTGCATGTAACAATCTGAGAAGACTTTTATGCTGTATAATTGAATAGATTTTTGTTAGTCGATCTGACTATGGGGTAGAGCCACCAACCCCCCTTAAACTTAACAGGTGCAGGTTAAGTTTGAAGGGATTTACACAAAGTACGTAACCCATTATATAATTTGTGGAACTTGCATATTATATGCAAAACCTACTTTGCCTGTTATGCAAGTAGATGTTTTATATATAATGAGTTCCGTAAATCATTTACCAGGCAATTTGCATAAATGATGGTAAACTTATCGTGCGATGCCTGCACATATTAATTTAAATCCGGTATAGTGAATATACCTTGTGTTTCTTGAAATCAGCCTACCGCTTTCTAAAAATGTTAGAGAAAGGGACTAAACCATTGTCCAACTGAGAAAAAATCGTCTCCCTTAGTGCTGCAATTTGTTTTACGGTTTTAAATGTTCAGAGCCATTAAGGGTTCTTCATATGGGCAGCTGGAGGTGGTGTATTTCACTGCCTGTCAGCTGCTCTCTTATTAGTGATCAGTGCTGGCAGTGGACAGACTCCCCCCTCATTAAGTCTGTGACCCCTGTCCCCAGTTGTCATACGATTTTCAAAAATGTGTGATATCATTCAGTGTCCTTTCAGCAAACAGTCGCTGGTTACAGCTGTTTAGCTCTGTTTTCAGCTAATATCAAAGGGGCAGATGGAACTTAATCAGCCCTAGTCCCTTATCAGGGTTCCTGGAAAGCACAGCCCCCTTCTATGTGACGATGCCATAAATCTGGCTTCTGCTCTGACAAATCGTAAACCGAGTTTAACAGAACTCCAGCTTTGGCAACTCTAAAGAACTTCAAAAGGAAGCTGAAAGATGCTATTACACAGTTGGTTTCTATGAAAAGAAAGTGACCTCACAGTAACCTCCAAATTCATATCTCCTCATAATTTTAGTTTTAAAGAGGAGCTGTTAGGTATAAGGTCTCAGAGAAAATAAACACATATATCAGTAGCTAAAGATTGGCTGTACTTACATTACATATGCATTTCACTGTCCACGTTTGGATTTCACAGAATTTGTATATAGTATATGCAGAGAATGATGCTCCTGACAGCCCATGGCAGGTTCCATGTTTGTGAAGCCAAATGTGTCGTCATGTCCTGCCTGCTTCTGATCACAGAACAGCTCGTACAGAATAACACAGTGTGCAGTGAATATTAATGAGCCATGTGGCTAGGAACAATAGCGGACTCCTGCAGAGTAATCTTCCCGGAGATTTATCTGTGCTGTGAGTTTAGAAGCTGCTGAAACTTGATCCCGTCTTCTCCTTAGCAGCCGAGGGGAGGGCCCCAGAATGCTTTGCAGTGTGGAATGCGGCTTGCGTCCTCCTTAGGAGCTTAGCTTTGGTGATAAGCACACATTAAATGTAAGAGAGATTTTTATCTTTAGTAATGTCTTTTGGCTTCTGTCTAAACTGTTTAACACAGGAGAATAGAGGTTTAAATTAGCTTCTGCAGCCTGACAGTTACTCTTTAAAGCTTTGTAATATGATCTGATGATGCTAGCAGCACCCCTTTTTCAGAGATTAAGTTCGTCCTCCTAACACACATTCTGGGACATTTCAAGAATGATAGGACCTAAGCTCGAGTAGCCATACAGCCATACCGCCATACCGCTGTATGACTCCTACTGCCACACCCCTCATATTTGATGTCTGTAGATTTGTAACATTGCACTGAATGTAGATATACATTCTGTTTCTTGATGCGACCTATGAGCATGTAGAGAGTGGGCACACTGGTATTGTGCCGAAATATCTCTCCTTGCTGGGGGAACTGTCCCCCTGTTCCAGTTGCACAAGGCTGGACTTGTGCATGTCATAACCTCTCACAGTGGTCATGACACGTACAAGTGTCAAAAAGCAATCTGACCAGAGACCAGTAGTAGCTCATGTCATTGTCTCAGCTCTGCAACTAATAACCTCCCTCTGGAAATCCCCTGATCCTATACCATTTAACCAACTGCTAACCACTGTGGGAAAAAATCTAAGTCTTGAGAAATGTATACGAAATAGAGCACCCACGGGAATAGAAGAATTTAATGTTTCCAGTGAGTGGTTGGCTCGATTTGCCGAAGCAGATCAGCTAACCAATTAATAGCTCCCGCCATCCTTAGTCCTAATGCTCTCCTCTCTACATCATTCTACAGGTTTATGTATAATTCCCATCAGCTTGACCTAGTGTGTTTCTGATTACTGTTGATTAAGATGCTGCTTTATAGCTGTGTTATTTGTACTCTATAGCCACATAACTTGGTACAGTGTTCTACTGTTGTATAATGTAGTCCGTTTAAGAAGGACAAAATATTGCTATGCCTGTCCTCCAAGCCCAGAGTGGCCATGTAAATTGGATAAGACAAGGCAGATGTCATTTTGTTGTTTGTTCTGTGATTGTTATTGGAAAATTTTATAAAGATCTATTGAAATAAAAAAAGCAATCTGACAACGCGTTTTACAGGTCATGGCCTGCTTCCTCAGGTCAATAAGAAAATGCCATGATGGCATAGGCGACAGAGTGTAGGATCCTCTAATAGCCTTTATCCTCCCTATACCTGACGGTACTGCATCATTGGGCTCCCGGTCTCTCCATACTTCTCGCCTAGGTATTCTGTGTCCCTACAAGAATCACAGAGGAACCCCCACCCCCCCCCCCCCCACTACTCAGATGTGACTCAACGAAGTGGCCACCTCTGTATTGCCAGTGCCGAGTGTAAGCTGGGGCTCGGGAGCACCCAACAGGCAGTGAATTCACTGCCTTCAGCCTCATGGAGGAAAGAGGCCTTATGTACAGCGGTTCCTCTTAATAGTTTTCTGATTTATTCTTATTAGTGTTTTTTTTTTTACTTATAAAGCACCAATATATTATGCTTACTGTAAAATAGGGAGGGGGGGGGGTGTAGAAGACAAATCTGCATACATAATAAGTTCTATGTGATGACACAGGGAGAAGAGGACCCTTCCCAACTGAGCTCATCTCAGCTTCCAACAAAGCAACTCTAATCCACACTGGCATGATCATGAAAATGATGACTAGAATGCAAAACAGGGAAGCCATTATTATAAGATACAGTTAATCTGCCGCTATTAATTCACATTTATTCTTTTTTATGCTTACGTGCTTTAGTATAAAGAGCTTTGTACAGGTACAATCAGTCTGCCATTACCGTCGCAATTGACATTCATTTTTCTTGACAGCCTTTTGCTTTTATTTTTTTCAGTGATTTTCTGCTTGTGCTCTCATTTATGTGCATGTTTAATCAATATGTCTCTATGTGATATTTCTTTCTATGAAGCAGTGAATATTTCTCAGTTTTTTCACCATTTTTTTTTCACACATCTATTTTTATGTTGGCAATCATCTCCTGCTGTGCACAAATCTGATCCTCCTGCTATTAGGCGCACCTCCGAGACATCTTTTTAATGAAGTAGGAATTAATGATGGCCGCTGTGTCCTGTTACCTTCTGCCTTTATATTGCATGCAGTGGCTTTATCCTCATTCTAGTTGAATGAATCTCATTAATTCATTTAATAAAAGCTACCCATGCTGGTTGCATGTCACACTAGAAGCTTCTGAGGCTACCAATGAAAAATGTATTTGAAGAGGAACTATGGTACCCTGAACATTTTATTTACTATCCTGGTGACATTGTCATTCTAGCCCCACTGTCCTATACTAGCAGCAAGTCTAATGAGCATAGCAGCCAACTGTTACTCTTTTAGAGGGACAGTCCGTCTTTGTAAACCCAATCCATTTCTCCCTCTTTCTTCCTCAAGTGTCCCTCTTTCAGGACTCGTGTACAGATCTGTGTAAATATATGTATTTTTCTCATGAAAAAAAATGTTTAATTGACTCTAAACTTTGTTCCCATCCTTTAAATTAATATATTTTCAAATCTTACTATGAATGATACTAGACCAGGATAGAAAGGACCTGTGCGATTTGAATTATAAAACATTTTTATAATTGCGAAGAAGTACTAATTCCACTTCAGTCACTTTTGGAAATTCATTGCTGTCTGCAAGTTGAAATGGAAATATATATTTTATTAACACCCCTGGCAACATGATTAATTATGTACAGTATTTTGTAGTCTAAAAGCGGTGCAATATTTTCACACGCTTTCAGACCCTAAAAGCAGGAAAAAATCATAAGGCAGTAAGATCTGCAGAAGCGTCTGCTCTTACACACCTCCATGGGATCCAGTGCTGCAATTCTCCCTCTGTCTTCCGGGTGGCACTGGGTGGAGCCCTTATAGTGAGATCGCCATCTGTTGTGAAGACAACAAATGGCAATCTCACCCGAGGGATTCAGAGCTTCCAAGAACTGGAAGAAGAATGGCTGCCAGTGCCTAGATACTGGGAGAGGTGAGTAAGGAACATTGTCATGCTACGCTGTCTTCCTATCCCAGGGCTTACCCCAGGTCAGGCACGGCATTACCGCTCCTGGCTTCTTTATTCCTCCTCAAGCCTGACTTGGGGTTACCGCCAAGGAGGTTCACACATTACACAAATTCTTCCAGGGTACTGGCATATGTTTAACAATTCTGAATAAAAGAAGAGTTTCACTTTAACTTTACACTTCTATGGGTACAGCCTGTTTTTGTTTTAGCTTTTTGCCCAAAGTCCCCTTTTGGATTTTAATAATTACACATGCAGCTGAAGCTTTATACGGTACTGTTCTGCTTGCCAAAGGATTTGTCATTCTGTACAGGTTTGGTTTTCCTGTGCATGGATTACAAATGTTCTTCCCATTGAATGGCTGGTCCAACTACATTTCATGGTATTTAAAGCACACCTGTAACAAACCTGGATAATGGCAGTGATTCTATGCTCAAAGCCTTATAGCCAGAGGTGGCTTCCTGTAAAAACCATCAGTATTCTCAAAGATAAAGGCTTCTATAATAATATGGATTTTTTTTCTGTTAACGTAAAACTTGAACTTAGATCAGCTTCTCCCTCCTGCCAAGCCACCTTATTGATCTTCTAATTTAGTAGGTTTAAAGGACCTCTGCTGTTAAAATAACACTAAGGGCTGGTTCACATTTGCAATAAAAACTTATGTCTTCAGTGTGTTTTATGGACCGTATAATATCATATTCCTGGATCGTAATGTTTAAAATATTGCCCGTCTTGACTTGGGATTTAACCACTTAAGCCTATCTGGATAAGTATTTTTGTCCAGATAGGCGCAACTAAAGGCAAACTGGATGAGAATTCTCATCCAGTTTGCAAACAGCGGTACCTGCGTGGTATGTGGGGCTGCAGGTGGATTTCTGTGTCGACGATTGGGGAAGAGAAAGAAAGCTTCTCTGAACCAATTGCAATGCCTGTGATGAATGGACATGACCCCGATCAGAGGCCATGTCCATAAAAATGTTAAGGTGTAACGATTGGTGTCAGCACGCAGAGAGAATCTGATTATTGGTGATCTGCAGTATCACCAAGAATGCAGATATATACCTGATTATTGATGATCTGCAGAATCACCGATAATACAGATATATTGCTAACCTCTGGACACCTATAGGTATGTGAGTGTTTGGTGTAACAGTAGTACTTTGAGTAATGCACCTGCTGAGCAGATGATCATAGGCAGTAAAGGAATACTGCTCTTGAGGGCACAGGAACCTTCCAGCAGCCTGAGACTCTCCAAGGGGTGGAGTCAGGCTGCAGATAGGAAGGACCAGAGAGTGAGTGACACCTGAAGGTGGATGTCACTATCTGATCTGGAGACTATCTCTTAAGAGAGATAGCTCTCGAGGTTGGGCACGCCTGGTCGGCAACACACGGACAGATTAAGTACAAAGACAGAAGGCTGATTCGGCATCCAAGGTAAGCAGGGTCTGGCAACGGAATATCAGATATGCGAGGTACCGAATCAGAGATCAAAGGGATAGTCAGGAAAGCAGTAAGTCATAACAGATCTCAACAATGCCTAGTCTGGGTGTGAGGTCCGTGGTCTCTACACCCTGGAACTAGTCTGAAGTATAACAGATTGATAACGCAAGTTCCCTAGTCTGGGTGTGAGGTCCGTGGTCTCTACACCTTGGAACTAGTCTGAAGTATAACAGATGGATAACACAAGTTCCCTAGTCTGGGTGTGAGGTCCGTGGTCTCTACACCCTGGAACTAGTCTGAAGTATAACAGATAGATAACACAAGTTCCCTAGTCTGGGGTCCGTGGTCTCTACACCCTGGAACTAGTCTAAGCATAAACAGAATAACAGTACAAGTAATCTGGCTCAGTGTGAATTCCCAGGTCCACCTGGTTCAAACATACTGTTGGATAGCCGAGACTAATGGGCAAATAAAATGGTTGGGTTTCATTTATAGTAGCATTGCTTATTTTAAACATATAGGGGTGGAATTGGAGAAATAGTGTATCTTTTCTTTGTGTGTGTAAAATGCATAGAGATTAAAGTAATTACTGAAAACAAGTATCACTCTCAAAAAGCTTAATTTGTGGCGAAAAAAAACAAGACATAGATCATTTACATGTGATGAGTAGCGATAAAGTTATTGGCGAATAAATGGGAGGAGTGCTGACGGGAAAATTACTTCTGCCCTGAAAGTGAAAACGCCTGCTGCCTGAAGTGGTTAAAATAGATCCGTTTTAATACGGTCCGGAAAACTGAGCAGAGAGTCAGAACTTGGCAATTTTTGTTCTGGAGTGTGGATCCCCACAGAGACAATGAAAGCCAATGTAAAAAGTATCATCCACTCCCACACAGAATTTTGTACTCAAATCGTATTGTCTTAACTTTGTGCTCTTTCCCTCAGGGTCATCTTTGTGGACTTCCTGTTTATTGAGCAGGACTACAAACATGACTACCAAGTGGTTTTTCGAAGTGGAGGACCTGATATTGACTGTGCAGGAGCACCCAGAGCTCTAAGACAAAGACATCCTGGTTACAGTGACCAGCACCACTGTCCATTGCTTATTACATAATAAGATAATTACATAGCACATTATCCAGGCTTTATAAGGTTAAATATTGCTTGGTACAGCACAGCAACTACCACTTCCCCTTCCTATTGGACCAAGCAAAGCACAGTACCCTAATAAAAACACCCATTTAAAAGTACATATTTTTACCACACCTTTGCACAGACTTAAAATGTATGCTACAAGTGGCAAAATATATTGTGAAAAACTGATCCTATGTCTAAAAAAAGTATCCATTTAAAATGGTTCCGCTGGATCCGCTGCAAGTGTGAACAGTTACCAGTGGTGTAGCAATAGGGGGTGCCGAGGTTGCGACCACATCAGGGCCCTTGGGTCAGAGAGGCACTGCCTTAACTGCATTATTAGCTCTTTATTGGTCCTGTGCTGATAATAATCAGTTCTATAGATGCTTTGAATAGTAGTAATCATTAACAAACCGTTACCCATCCCCTTCTTGCACCTCTGACACTGTAGTTGTCCTTGGCAAGTTTTGGTGCGCCGGATCAATTGTAATGTATAGAGTGCTTGGGGGGGGGGGGGGGGGGCAAAGTAAAACTTGCACTGGGGCCCACAGCTCCTTCTCTAAGCCACTGACAGTTACTACTGTGTGCATTCACTTTATTTTGTTTTGATTCTTTATTTGTTGCTGTTTTATATGCCTGCTGTCCATTTAGTAGGCTTCTCAGACAACTGCAGTTTTAAAGTTGCTGTTCAGGTATTGTGTGTTTTGACCCATAAAGCAAAGATGCTCCTTGAAAAAACAAAAATATCTTTGGTGATCTATTTATTATCCAGTTGTGATTCTTAAAAAAAAGAGCACACAGTACAAGATCAGCTAAATAAACACTGATGTGACATAGCAATGAACAGAATGAGGGTTTAGGCTGGAGTCACACTGCACGCCTTGCGTAATGCACACGTTATTGTGAGCGTGCACTTCAGTGGACAGGGCACAGACTTTAGTTCAAAGCCTGCATGCAGCAATTTAGACTACCGTGATCCAGAAGTGTAAACAAGCCCATAGAATGAAATGGGTGGCAAGTTAGCATGCAGAACCATTCTGCACATGTGAATGGGCCTTTAGGGCCTGTCCACAGTGCTCAGTTGTGTTGCAGAATAATTCTGCATGTCAACTCACTGCCCATACAATTCTATAGACCTGTTCACATCTCTGCATTGCAACAGACCGCGTTATTGTAACTCGCTGCATGCAAGCTTTGTATTTAAAGAGACACTGAAGCGAAAAAAAATATATGATATAATGAATTGGTTGTGTAGTAGGGGTAATGACTAGAACATTGGAAGCAAAAAAAAATATTCTCATATTTTTATTTTCAGTTATACAGCTTTTTTTTTTTTAAAACATTGCATCATTCTCTAATATTTGCAGTTTACACATTACTCAGCATTCTACAGGTTCTAAAAGTTTTTACAGAACAGGCAGTGAACTTTTGACCTGTCCTGAACTGTTCTCTGCTAAAGAAAAACACAATACAGCTAAGATAACCTAATCAGAAGTCGGAGCTCTCTAAAGCCCCATCTACACGATACGATTCTTTGTACGATTCTATTTACGATCCGATTAAATCCAACATGTCAGATCGAATTAGCTTATGTATATCAAGTTTCATCCTCTAGGGTTAGAAATAGTGTGGGAACTTATTTAAATAGACCATGGAATGATGTAAATTGTGAACTTATAATTTTAGTCTCTATAAGGGATACTTTGGGGCATTTCTAACAAATATGTATAAAATATGTATAATAGAGCCTGCAGAGTGGCAACCTTGGAAACCACTTGGGAAAATTACTGATAAGGACTGAGGAACAAGGTAAGTTCTGTGCAGTAATTTTAGTGGTACTTCCTTAGACCTCATTTGAGCATTTAGACTGGGTTTATTCTGCGTTTTTACATTTTTTTAGTAGACAAGGCTGCAAACAGTCATTTCTAGTATGTGTTAAGTGATGATTTAGATTATCCTGCTGACATTGCTAATGTTTATTTCTGGGAACTAACAAAATAATTCCTTGCAGACGACAAATTGAAGAATCTTCAAAACCAAAAAGACAGTCACAGCAAATTGAGAGAGCCATAACCACTAATTACAAGCCAGTGTCCGATCACCAGCATAATGTAAGTAGTGTTATCTTTGAGGTAAAGATTTATGATGTGAGTTTTAGCTTTAAACACCTTTTAGTTGCATGTGATTTATCATTTAGTATTTATATAGCGCTGACATCTTCAATAGCGATGCACAGATTGCTGCATATAGTATATACAGTATTGTCACTACCTGCCCCTCAGAGGTGCTAACAATCTAATCCCTACTGGAAATCACTGCCACCCCCTGCGAAACTTTGGATGGGGCCCCCTCCCTTCAAACCCCACTCCCGCCAGTCATTAGAACAATTGTGCTTTCTCTCCATGCCCAGACTCCTTAAAGGAGTTATCAGGCTAACGAAAACGAGGTTTACTCACCTGGGGCTTTCTCCAGCCCCTTGCAGCCGACTGTCCCAAACCTCGTTTTCGTTAGTTAGCCTGATAACTCCTTTAAGCATCACTACAGGACACAGCACTTGGGTAGGGGTAGAGAGGCTGGCCCTGCTGAACACTGAAGAGGGGATGTCTACAAATATTTGTCTGCAAAACATTGTTACATAGTTATTTTGGTTGAAAAAAGACATACCTCCATAGAGTTCAATAAGTATGATTCCTTATCAGTGGCTGAGCAGATGGAAGTCATTAGAACAATTATTCAGAGAGCAGAAAGTTGCCACACACACACACACACACACACACACACACACACACACACACACACCACTGTGGAGACCGAGATCTGTACAGATGCCTTGCTTTTCTGTAGCATAGTGATGCATTTATTGGAGGGATGAAGTGCCGCACACAACGGAGTAGCTATGAGCAAAAGGGGTAAGGAGAAAAACGATGTATTTGGGGGTTTCTGTTTAGAGGCAATGCATTCCAAATCTTTAAAAAAGCATGTAGTATGCGGACATGTAAAAAAGGCACTGCGGAAATTTGTGCCCTGGAGATGGCCACTGGTAGAATATCTATAAAATTACCAATATTCTACTATTGGGAAGAGGTAATTACGATAATTCAAATTTAACAATATTTTACCATCGCTAAACCGAACACTAATTTCATAGAAACTCTACCAATGCCCAACCCTATACTGACCCCCCCCCCCCCCCCCCCTTGCAAAATGTGCAGATATTTAACACTTACCGTAAACCAACTCTATTCTCACACGAGCCCCCTCCCGTGCCGATGCCTAACACCCTAGCACCATCACAGCCACAATTAACATTACGTCTTTGCAGAAGACACCCTGTACACAAACGCATACCTTAGCCTAATTCCATCTAGTTTGTATGTACTGTAATTGGTGTTGCTGAAAGATAAGCAAAGATAGCCAAACAACATATAATTTTTTATATTTTATTTTATTTGAAATTAATGAACAATTTTAACCACTTCCGGATTCTCGGAGCGTATATACACGCCCCTGAATCCAGAAGTGTATACCATGGAAACGGCCGCTCGTATGAGCGGCCGTTCCATGTCAGTTCCCGGAGGGTGTCTCCGTGAACACCCTGCGAGCCGATCGGCGGCTCGCAGGGTAAATGTAAACACACGGGGAAGATCTTCCCCGGTGTTTACATGTATACGGCGCTGCTGCGCAGCAGCGCCGTAGAGGAGATCGGTGATCCCCGGCCTCTGATTGGCCGGGGATCACCGGCATCTGATAGGCTAAAGCCTATCCCATCAGGCGCAGGACGGAAATCCGTCCTGCGCCGCTCACAGGGGGAGGGAGAGGGAGGGAAGGGGAAGGAGGCCGGGAAGCGCTGCGGAGGGGGGCTTTGAAGAGCCCCCCCCCCGCAAGCGCAAGCAGCCGGCGGCGATCAGACCCCCCCAGCAGGACATCCCCCTAGTGGGGAAAAAAGGGGGGAAGTCTGATCGGCCTGGCTGCTAGCTGATCGGTGCTGCGGGCTGGAGAGCCCACGCAGCACCGATCAGCAAAACATAGCGTGGTAGGGAAGTGGTTAAAGATCGTTTGTAACTTTTGAAACATCTGACACTGTCCCCAGTTTCCTCAATTATGAAGAAAATGAATTAAAAACAAAATAAAACTGCCTGCCTCTATAAATGATTTGCTGATCAGAATTTTCTGCCATCCAAGATCGATTTATTTTGGGGAAAAAATAGGAAATTCCATCATGTTTCTAATTATAAAATTTTTTTCTGCACAACCAATTGTTGGAATCAAGAAAGTGGAAAATGTAATATTTTTGTGTCGTGTGTCCACCCTTATACTTCCAGATTTACTAGGGTATTCATCTGTTACTGATTTCTCCTTAGTATGGCATAAATAAATAGAATAAAGTAATGGTATGTGAGCAGATGTGGTAAATCCAGTAACAGTTTGGAGCTTTATAGAGTTATAAGCTGCATTTTTGTATCATCTGTTCTACTGCTGTACAAACTCAAGAAACAGATTAGTTTTATCTGGTTTTGTAGTAATGGTCAGATTTGGGTAACCTCTTTTCTACTTGACATTTGCTAATACTGTTCAGTTCATAGGTTTATGAGAACATCTCTCTAGACATCTAGCTTCATGTTTTAATCATTTTGTGTATGTGCTGCTTTTTAATATTGTTACACTATTCAGTGCGTGTCTGAAAAGCTCTCAATGGGATAAGTTATGTAATGCCGGTTTATCTTTGCATGGTCAACAGAAAATAGTGAATAAATCATGATCTTCCAATTCGCCTGATTGAGTGGCTTGTTTGGAGGACATATCTTTTATTTGCACGCCATATGTGTACATAGATGATCATAGGGATGCACTGTAATAGGGTTTGTCTAGTGGAAGGAATACTTGACAAAGGAGGTCCAGAAGGACATACCGCCATCACATAGACATGTTTATACATGATAACGATCCTGGGCTTTTACTGCACTATATTACTAGAATAGAGTTGTCATACTTGTTCCTCCGGACGATATATTGCTTTGTGTCTTGTGATTTCTCTTGGGTCAAGTTCCAATACAGCTTGCAAGCTTTGCTGTGAATTAAAACGTGGCACAGAAAAAGCATAGTGCAATCTGGGATCGCACCAATGACTCTCAATTGCTAAAGTATGTCAAGACGAGGAAAATCTCTTGCTACTTTTAAGTTTACGTTGATAGCATTTCTATTGACTGCTGAAACTTTAATCTGTAGATGCAGAATGCTTTTTGCTATTTATTTATTAAAACAAGTACCTCCATTATGTTCCTGCACTCTGACTGTATATTAAGAAATGCGAGTGGGCTCTTTACTGACAGTAATGAGTTGTGACAATGCAGATAGTTACATATTGTCCCAGAGGCAGTACAAACTCTGGCTCCTGTTTGCCTTGGAATTGGCTGATACTGGATGAACATAATGAGATCAGACAGACGGTGGCCTCAATACACCAGAGTGTATTCCACCGGCTCCAGGACTTTTCTGAAGTTAACAAATGAGCACTGTGGCTGTGTTTTTAATGGCTTAACTTGGGGCTTCAGTGCTTGAAGGCTATATCATTTGTATAATGATTTTTTGGCAATCGGACCTAGCCAAAGTTGAATTCGACTGAGATTTCTGAAATCCCTATGTACTTAAGCAATAACAATAACATTTCTATAGCGCTTTTTTCTCAAAGCGCTTAGGCTCTCTCAGATTCAGTAATTGGTAGTAGGGTTAAGTAATAACACAACAAAAATATTTCTGCAAATGCCAATCTGAACAGGTGGGTTTTCAGTCTGGATTTAAACACGTCCAGAGATGGAGCTGCCCTGCTGACGTAAGGAGTTCCATAACGTAGGAGCAGCATGACAGAATGCTCTGGGACCGAAAGTTTCCAGGTGGGCTCTGGGTATGACTAGATTATTAGAATCTATGGATCTGAGATTGCAGGGATTGCTATGCAGCAAATGTAACATTTTTTTCATGTATCCAGGGCCAAGATTATGTAGTGATTTAAATGTCAGTAGGCCGATCTTGAATATGAACCTCCATTTTTTAGGTAGCCAGTGAAGGGAATGCAGGACTGGCGTTATGTGGCAGTGACGGCAGCAGTATTCTGTATCAGCTGTAGGCGGTACAAGTCCTTTTTGGAAAGCTGGTGTAGAGAGCGTTGCAGTAGTAGGGCCAGCACAGTTGTGTAGTGGTTAGCGCTCTCGCCTTGCAGCGCTGGTTGCCCGGTTCGTATCCCAGCCAGGGCACTATCTGCAAGGAGTTTGTATGTTCTCCCTGTGTCTGCGTAGGTTTCCTCCGGGTACTCCGGTTTCCTACCACACTCCAAAAACATACAGACAAGGTAATTGGCTCCCGCCTAAATTGGCCCTAGACTACAATACATACACTACATGATATATACATGATACATACATAGACATTTGACAATGGTAGGGATTAGATTGTGAGCTCCTTGAGGAACAGTTAGTGACAAAAAAATATATATATACTGTACAGCGCTGCGTAAGATGTCGGCGCTATATAAATGCTAAATAATAATAATAGTCCAGTCGGGAGGTAATGAAGGCATGAACTAAGGTTGGTAGATCTTCTGGGGGGATGAGTTACTTGATTTTTGCAATGTTCTCCAGGTGAAAGTAGGATGCTTTCACCACAGCTATCATGAGATATGACTTATGAAGTTTAAATCCACATCAATTAGAACTCCCAGGCTACGCACATGATCGGAGCTGCATAGATCCGTGCCTCCTATTCCCAGTGGTGAAGACTGCTAGTTAAGTTGTTTTGCTGTCTTGCACTGCCCTCTGATCAGAAAGACTTTAGTTTTATGTGCATTTAGTCTAAGCCAGTTGTCACTCATCCATTGCTGTTGTTTACGTAAGCAGGCGTTTATAGTTTGAGTTGGGTCTGTCACACCAGGCTTGAAGGGAAGATATAGTTGGGTGTCATCAGCATAGCATTGGTATGTCAGGCCGTGTTTTTGGATTAGTTTTCCGAACGGTAAATTGTGAAAAGCAGAGGAGAAAGGAGTGAGTGCTGGGGCACCCCATACTTAAGTGGTACAGAGGTGGACAGGAAGGGCCACATAGACACTTTTTGGGTTCTGCCACTCAAGAAGGATTGGAACCACTGGAGAACTATGCCATCAATCAGGGCCGTGCAGAGGATTCTCAAGGGGGGGTGCTCAAATTTGAAAAAGGGGCCCTAATCGATAAATCGTGCTAAATTGTGTATGTAATACCCCTTCTCCAGAAAGCACTAGGCAGTCTTAACCCCCCTCCACCACACACACACACACACACACACCTTTATAGAAGTATCAGGCAGACTTTGTGTCTTCTTCCAACCAACTTCTTTGGTGCCACCACCCTCAAATCAGCAGTCATAGGTGCGCACTATTAGAGTGGGCACAGTGGAGCCTGATGTAGGCATGGATTCACCTTTCATTACTGGGACCTCTGTCCCTCTAGATCAGCACCCAAGCTTCTTTTTAGGCAAAGAAGCAGTGGTTGCCAATATGCAGTGGTTGCTAAGCATTAGTCGATGCAAAACTGCAGTAAGTGCCAAGGTGCAGTGGGTGCCCAGATGCAGTGGGTGGTAAGACGCAAAGGTCCAGTTTGTGCTAAGTTGCAGTGGGTGCCGATGTGCCAAAGTACAGTCTGTGTCAAGCTGCTGTGGGTACCAAGGTCCAGTTTGTATTGGGTGTTTATTTGCAGTGGATGCTATGCTGTATTGGGTGCTGAATGAGTAGCAGAAGGCAACAAACAATAGTGGGTGCCATGTGAGTGCTAATTGGTACAGGGAGCCATGTGAGTACTGGACATGAGTGAGTAGGGAGTGCCATGTGTGGTCTGGATGTGTGCCATGGGAGAGTACTGAGTCTCATATGGGTTCAGACCAAGGATGGGTACTGGGTGCTATTTGGGTGCTGGCCATGGACAGGTACTAGGTGCATATAATGGCTTTGGAACTTTGTGCTGTGTGAGTACTATGCCACGTGGGTGTTGATTATGGGGGTTATAGGGTGTCATGTGGGTCTTAGGTGCTAATACTGAGTGCCAAGTGGGTACTGGGAGCGAGTATATAGTAACATCTGGGTAATGGGTGATGGCTAGTGGGGTATTTGTTGTCATGTGAGTGCTAAAGGCAGATGCTGGGTGCCATGTGGGTTCTGGGTGCTGGCACAGGGTGTCATGTGCATTCTGGCTGTATGGGTTGGTGTCAAGCATCATGTAGGTGTTGATTGCAGTTACTGAAGCCCTTGTGAGTTCTGGGTGCAAGTACTGGATGTCATATGTGAGTGTTTGGTGTTTGTGCTGGGCACCAAGTGGAGGCTTAGTGCAACTGGAACTACTGCAGATGAAACATGTGGGTGTTGGGTGCAGGTACATTGGTGCGAATACTTGGTGCATTGCCTGCACTAGGTGCTAGCTATGGGTGGGCATTGTGTGTCATGTGGATTCTGAGTGCAGGTACTTTGGGTGCTATTACTGGTTTATGTGAGTTCAGATAATGTGCAAGTACTGTGCCAAGTGGGTGTGAGTACTGGGTGCCAGCTATAGGGTGAATGATGCAAGTACTAAGTGCCATATGGAGGTCGGATATAAGTATTGGGTGAAAGTTGCTTGGTGCAAGTACTGGGTGCTTGCTATAGTGGGGGTTACTGGTTGAGTGTAATGTGGGTGCTGAATATTGGTGGGATTGCGGTGGGTGCAGGGAGTGGGAGGTCACTGTGGGTACTGCTATGAATGGCATAGTTGTTGCTAGGTTAGGTAGAGGTCAGTGTGGTTGCTGGGGGAGGTAGAGGTCAGTGTGGGTGCTGGAGGAAGGGGAGGTCACTGTGGGTGCTGGGAGAGGTCATTGTAGTTATTGGAGGAGGGAGTAGTTGTGGATGCTGTGTGTTGGAAGAGATCAGTGTGGGCGCTGCTTTTGGGATGGGAGGTCCCTGTAAGTGCTGCAGGGGACAGGAGGGTAGCCTCTGGGGGAGAGAAAGATCACTGTGGGTGCTGGGGGAAGGATAGGTCAGTGTGGGTGCTGGGGTAGGCAGGATCAGTGCTAGATTTGGGGAAGGAGAGGTGATTGTGGGTGGTAGGTGAAGGGAGAGGTCACTGTGGGAGGGAGAGGTCACTGTGGGTGCTGGTGGAGGGAGAGGTCACTGTGGGTGCTAGGTGGAGGGAGAGGTCAATGTGGGTGCTGGGGAAGGAGATGTCACTGTGGGTGCTAGGTGGAGGGAGAGGTCACTGTGGGAGGGAGAGGTCACTGTGGGTGCTAGGTGCAGGGAGAGGTCACTGTGGGTGCTAGGTGGAGGGAGAGGTCACTGTGGGAGGGAGAGGTCACTGTGGGTGCTGAGGGAGGGAGAGGTCACTGTAGGTGCTGGTGGAGGGAGAGGTCACTGTGGGTGCTAGGTGCAGGGAGAGGTCACTGTGGGTGCTAAGTGGAGGGAGAGGTCACTGTGGGAGGGAGAGGTCACTGTGGGTGCTGAGGGAGGGAGAGGTCACTGTGGGTGCTAGGTGGAGGGAGAGGTCACTGTGGGAGGGAGAGGTCACTGTGGGTGCTGAGGGAGGGAGAGGTCACTGTGGGTGCTAGGTGGAGGGAGAGGTCACTGTGGGAGGGAGAGGTCACTGTGGGTGCTGAGGGAGGGAGAGGTCACTGTGGGTGCTAGGTGGAGGGAGAGGTCACTGTGGGTGCTAGGTGGAGGGAGAGGTCACTGTGGGTGCTGAGGGAGGGAGAGGTCACTGTGGGTGCTAGGTAGAGGGAGAGGTCACTGTGGGTGCTAGGTGGAGGGAGAGGTCACTGTGGGAGGGAGAGGTCACTGTGGGTGCTGAGGGAGGGAGAGGTCACTGTGGGTTCTAGGTGGAGGGAGAGGTCACTGTGGGTGCTAGGTGGAGGGAGAGGTCACTGTGGGTGCTAGGTGGATGGAGAGGTCACTGTGGGTGAGGGAGAAGTCACTATGGGTGCTTGGGGAGGTAGAGGTCAATATAGGTCCTAGGTGGAGGGTGAGGTCAGTATGCCACACTAGGATTCCTATCCAGGCCTCTTCACCTGAAAGTTCCCCAGACGGAGGCGGGGCTTCTCGCGGGTGGGCGGGGCTTACCGCGGTCGGGGGCGGGGCTTATTTTGCGCGCTCAGAGGGGCCTTTTTTGCTGATTTTAAAAAGAGGGGGTGCCTGGGCACCCAGAGCACCCCCCTCTGCACGTGCCTGCCATCAATGCTGCAGTATTCCTGTAGCCTGCTTATCAAGATGGCACCGTTAACTGTGTCAAAGGCTACAGAAAGGTCTAGCAATATCAGGACGGAGCACTCTCCTTTGTCTCTTGCCATGAGCAGGTGATTGCAGATTTGGATGAGGGCAGTTTCAGTGCTGTGATGTTTCCTGAAACCAGACTGGAATGAGTCATAAGTGTTGTTTTGTACGATTTGGGCTTCCAACTGGAGGTATTTTTCAATTTTCAATTACTTTTTCAATAACCTTACCCAGAAATGGAAGGTTAGAGACAGCTCTGTAGCTGGTAATTGCATCTGGGTCCAGGGAAGGTTTTTGAGCAGAGGCCGGTTTGCATAGTGTCCCGCCAATTTTATTTCACTGCCAGTTGTCTGCACCAGTGACTAGATGTATAAAGACTCCGGTGGGTCCATTATCAATGGCGTGTACATTGCATTCCATCCTTGTGCATACAAGCTGCGGTGATGAGTGAAACACCCTTCTAATATGCCAACCTGTACAACGATGGGCGTGTTTGAACTAGTTAATGTGTAAATCAAGCGGAGGAGCATCCGCACACCTGTGTAAAAATGCTGGATGTGCAAAAGGTCAATAAATTTCTAATTTTGAAGATAAGAGGAAAGCGGCCCTATAAATAAGCACCAACCAGCTGGTAGCTAATGCATGGTACAAAAAAAAACTTTATTATACACACAATTTAAAGTAACAGCATATAATTCATCTGAGGTATATAGAACACAAATAATATTATGATATACCCATATGCTTATGCCAATACACAGATAAAAACAATTAAAAACACGTAGTAGCACAGCCAAGCCATTATATCCCTATTGCACATCCCCACAAATAAGCCAATCAATGAGGTGTAATTATAAATGTATAAATATCTCTAACTCCACTTTAGGGTTTCTGATAAAGCCCTTTAAGTGAAGGAACCCGGGTTCAGTCTAAAGTGCAGCGCATGAATGAAAAAACAAGACAAACCACATTTCATATATTAAATAGTGCAAACAGCAATTATATGTGTGTGCATACAACCTACCTATGACTAATGGGAGCAACCCATAGATAAAGTGCGCAGAGTGAAAAAAGAGGTGCAAAAGATAATACTTAGACCAGGTAGATCTGGATGGCTGGGAGTGCAAAGTGGCGAGGCAGGCAGAGGTTCCCCTCAGGATAGGACCCACTAGTTCCGCGGACCCCTGTCCGCTTTCTCAAGGAGAGGAGAGCACGCTTTCCGCTTTCCTCTTATCTTCAAAATTAGTTAATGTGTAAAGTTAAATGTAATTTACTCTTTATTACAGCAGAGACTAGAACATAGCGTAATGAATGCAATATAGTACCAATGTATTAATAATATCTATTAATTGCGCCACAGTCCTCAGAATATAATAGGTTTAGATAGGTTTAGATAATAATCAGTCTCTGGGATCGCCGCAGGAATTCCAACAGTGTTACAAAACTTTCAATAATACTGCTGCGCTCTCCAGAGTCTGTTATAATATTTAACCAGAACAAAATTTAGACAGACTGTCTTACGAAGAGTCCTCAATATTTCAATCAGAATGTTCCATCCATTCTTGAGGTTACTGCAGGGACTTCAATTATTAAAGCACCGTTTTAGTCGCCGTTCCTAAAAATGATACAAATCTCCACATAGGGTGATACCGTTCAGGCAATCAACACTGTTTATATAATACACCACCAAAACGTGCTCCTGTGAGTCGTGTAAGTTAGTGCCAAACTGATGCACCAGTGCCCCTTCTCCCTAGATGCTCACCAGATTTTTTCCACGCCAGTCGTCAGGTGGATCAATAGTAGTGCTCAATTCCTCAAGTGAAATGTAATTAATCCTAGAAAAAAACTTTCACATAGGGTAATACTGTTTCTATAAGTTCAAAATTGTTCCACAATATTTCTCTGTGCTGTATGCGAATAGTGCTCTCACTCCATGCAGTGTGACTCCCACTCCCTGCATAACAATATGCTCACCAGATGGAGCCCACCTCCATATACAGGTGGAAATCACGCTTAATGGTACCTCCGGTAACAAACTCTCCAACTCCTTTTCACAGAACTTAGCCTCTCCTGAGGTTTTTATTCCAATAAAATGATTCTGGAGCCAGATTTATTAAACGCCACATTGGTAAGAGGTAATATGTGAGCTCGAAGGACCTTGAAGAGATAAAATTTATGGTGGTCTTGCTGTCCGATTTTCTCTTGCAGCCTTAGAATGAGTTGCTTGACTTGCTGGGTGCGGGAGGCAGTGATGAGCGGCTCAGCCTTCTGTATTTCTTCTACCAGCTGGTCCACATCAGTCGTGGGAGAAAGCTCTAGTAAGTCAATGGACTTGGTCTTCAGCTCACCACCTTTCTCGTACTCCAAGATGATACCTGGCGGAAGGGTACTTTCCGCCAGGAATCATCTTGGAGTACGAGAAAGGTGGTGAGCTGAAGACCAAGTCCATTGACTTACTAGAGCTTTCTCCCACGACTGATGTGGACCAGCTGGTAGAAGAAATACAGAAGGCTGAGCCGCTCATCACTGCCTCCCGCACCCAGCAAGTCAAGCAACTCATTCTAAGGCTGCAAGAGAAAATCGGACAGCAAGACCACCATAAATTTTATCTCTTCAAGGTCCTTCGAGCTCACATATTACCTCTTACCAATGTGGCGTTTAATAAATCTGGCTCCAGAATCATTTTATTGGAATAAAAACCTCAGGAGAGGCTAAGTTCTGTGAAAAGGAGTTGGAGAGTTTGTTACCGGAGGTACCATTAAGCGTGATTTCCACCTGTATATGGAGGTGGGCTCCATCTGGTGAGCATATTGTTATGCAGGGAGTGGGAGTCACACTGCATGGAGTGAGAGCACTATTCGCATACAGCACAGAGAAATATTGTGGAACAATTTTGAACTTATAGAAACAGTATTACCCTATGTGAAAGTTTTTTTCTAGGATTAATGACATTTCACTTGAGGAATTGAGCACTACTATTGATCCACCTGACGACTGGGGTGGAAAAAATCTGGTGAGCATCTAGGGAGAAGGGGCACTGGTGCATCAGTTTGGCACTAACTTACACGACTCACAGGAGCACGTTTTGGTGGTGTATTATATAAACAGTGTTGATTGCCTGAACGGTATCACCCTATGTGGAGATTTGTATTATTTTTAGGAACGGCGACTAAAACGGTGCTTTAATAATTGAAGTCCCTGCAGTAACCTCAAGAATGGATGGAACATTCTGATTGAAATATTGAGGACTCTTCGTAAGACAGTCTGTCTAAATTTTGTTCTAGTACCAATGTATTGTAGTTTGTAAAATATAGAGTTACATGTTCTATTGATACTTTTAAAGAGAACCTGAGCCAGACATAAAATAAAAATAAAAAAAGCATACTACTTGACCCAGGAGGGTGGCCGGATCAGGTAGTGCCCATTGTCACCTCTCCCCGCCGTTCCTATCTCCTGCAGTTCTCTGCCTCTGCCAGGAAACTGAAAATGGGTCGTGGATGGGTGTTCCAGCACGACAATGACCCAAAACATACAGCAAAGGCAACAAAGGAGTGGCTCAAGAAGAAGCACATTAAGGTCATGGAGTGGCCTAGTCAGTCTCCGGACCTTAATCCAATAGAAAACCTATGGAGGGAGCTCAAGCTCAGAGTTGCACAGAGACAGCCTCGAAACCTTAGGGATTTAGAGATGATCTGCAAAGAGGAGTGGACCAACATTCCTCCTAAAATGTGTGCAAACTTGGTCATCAATTACAAGAAACGTTTGACCTCTGTGCTTGCAAATATATATATATATATATATATATATATATACTTATATCTACTTTTACACTTCTTTTATACAGTGCGTCTGTTACAGTAAGTCAAGTCTGTCCTTTGTCCTAATTTGTCTTTAATGTATTTCAATATTAATACAGAGTTTGTGGGAAGTATACAGGAAGTATACAGTGTGGGGTATAGTACTGTTTTAAGCTATACCTATTTATAACCTTGATTCTCAAGCAACCATAAACTACACTTATCCCTGTCGGCACCAGATAATACACACACACACACACACACACACACACACACACACACACACACACACACACACACACACACACCAACCACACACACCAACCACACACACCAACCACACACACCAACCACACACACCAACCACACACACCAACCACACACACACTATACACACACACAGACACACAGTGGGATGCGAGAGTTTGGCCAACGTTGTTAATCGTCATGATTTTTCTGTATAAATCGTTGGTTGTTAAAATAAAAAATGTCAGTTAAGTACAACAATAGGAGTGATATTTGAGAAGTGAAATTAAGTTTATTGCATTTACAGAAAGTGCGCAAAAAATGTTTAAATGAAATTAGGCAGGTGCATACATTTGGGCACTGTTGTCATTTTATTAATTCTGAAACCTTTAGAACTAATTATTGGCTTGGTAAGCTCAGTGACCCCTGACCTACATACACAGGTGAATCCAATTATAAGAAAGAGTATTTAAGGGGTCAATCATAAGTTTCTCTCCTCTTTTACATTTCTCTGAAGAATAGCAACATGGGGGTCTTAAAACAACTCTCAAATGACCTGAAGACAAAGATCGTTCACCATCATGGTTTAGAGGAAGGATACAGAAAGCTGTCTCCGAGATTTCAGCTGTCTGTTTCCACAATTACAAAAATATTGAGGAAATGGAAGACCATAGGCACAGTTCAAGTTAAGGCTTGAAGTGGCAGACCAAGAAAAATCTTGGATAGACAGAAGCGGCGAATGGTGAGAACAGTCAGTCAACCCACATACCAGCACCAAAGACCTACAACATCATTTTGCTGCAGATGGAGTCACTGTGCATCATTCAACCATTCAGCGCACTTTACACAAGGAGATGCTGTATGCAGAGGAAGCCTTTTCTCCACCCACAACACAAACAGAGCCACTTGAGGTATGCTAAAGCACATTTGGACAAGCCAGCTACATTTTGGAATAAGGTGCTGTGGACTGCTGAAACTAAAATTGAGTTATTTGGGCATTACAAGGGGCATTATACGTGGAGGAAAAACACAGCATTTCTAGAAAAACACCCACTACCTACAGTAAAATGTAGTGGTGGTTCCATCATGCTTTGGGGATGTGAGGCCAGTGCAGGGTTTGGTAATCTTGCCAAAGTTGAGGGACGCATGGATTCCATTCAGTATCAGCAGATTCTGTGATCTTCTGATTCAGTGACAAAGCAGACTGCTTTGAGAAAGCCCCGTGGGCGGGGCGAAACGCGTCAGCAGGAGGCGGCGAATCAGCACGGTGAGCGCTCACGCGGATGTCCAGACGCATGGCCGCATAGCCGCTTGAACGGCGTCTAACAAGGAGCATACAACACGGTCCAGATCGGGAGGAGCCCCGGGAAGGGAAGCGGTGCGGATAGTAGGGACGCCTCTCCGCAAGCCCCCTGAAGTCTGGATAGCCCTGGCTTTAAAGGACTGACAGGACACCTGTGCAGCCAGACGCGGGCATCGACGCGTTGAAGTTTCCTCACCACAGCCAAAACGCCACACAACCATGAATTAACAACAAGTAGCCACAGCGAAATGGTAAGATCACTGCCAGCTTGTTTCTATGCCCCCATGGAAATTACACATACAGAGTCCAATCCTGGGAACAGTTATAAAGTTGAAATCGTGTCCAACTGAGACATTCACTTGCAGCAAGCGATTTAAAGGGGAATATTTCCACAGAGATTGAAGTTTGCTCTGACACAAATGGAGGACATATGAATCTAAGTGTACACTGCAGTCCAAACAAGGATAGGAAGCTCGCTCTGAGGCCTCCGTGTGCGTCGGTGGTGGGGCCACACACGACCAATTAAGATTGGTAGTCCATCCATTTTTTGCATAGGCTGATGCTGGGCGATTTTGGACAGGGCATATACCATCTTCTGGTCGGTGATTAATTATAGATATAGGATATTGGTTTGACCGATGAAGATTTTGAGTGCTGCCCATTTTTGTGCATTGGTTGGCGGCCAGGCCACTTGGGCGTAATTGCACACAATTCAAGGTCCATGACAATTATTACTATAAGTGCTCACCATGCTGATTCATGTTTTTAGGCAAGTTTTTAGGTATTTTGTCCTTGTCTTGGCCAGAAATGTTTGGTATATGTCACATAATAAAATTTGTACCTATTTTCAGCACATGCAGCAGTATTGGTTATTCAGTTCGTTTGGCTACAGTATAACAATATTTAACCAGTACAGCTCCTCGTCACGGAATAGTGCAATTTTCATACTGGGTTGGACGCTCATAGTATGTATTTTTTTTTTGGTAATAATAATTATAATTTGCCTCACCAGGATTGCACTTTCATTTAGCTTTCCTGTATAAGAAGAAGACACAGCTGGCCAGCACTAGGGGAAGAGGGAAACAAAGATGAACGAGGGAGGGCTGGTGCACAACAAGAGTGCTTCTGAGCGTTTTTCAAATCGACAGAAATTTGAAAAGCGCTTGGCTAATGTTACCCTATGACGGTGTCCTCACAGCAGCTTTGTGATTTTTTTCAAAATCGCAAACACGTTGCACGTAGCAATTTTTGGAGCGAGTCATTCAAAAATCACTGAAAATAGTTTCACAAAATCGCACTCGCAAATTGCTATTGTGATTTTGGCGTTCACTAGCCCAGAGAGGAGGAGTGGAGAGAGACTTATGCTTCATACACACTTGAGATAAAAGTCTTTGGAAAAAGCAAGATCACAGACCAATTTTACTCCCTTCCATGTGGTATGAGAGCTATACTCTACACAGTCTATTCTATGGAGCTGCACTCCCCATCAGACAGAAATCTTTGGAAGATGCTGCACACAAAGATGCCCGTACACACTCAAAAGATCATTATCTGCAAAAGATCTGTTCCTGCAAAATATCCATTCCTGCAAAATGCATTCATAGTCTATGAGATCTGCAGATCATCATACACACCTTGCAGTCTCACATCACACAGAGGCTACTTGCCTGTAATAGGACTCCTGTCCCTGCTGGTCTCTCACACAAGTCAGAAAGCAGCCCACCTGGAGTCTAGGGACTGTCAAAAACGTTTCAACTTGTTTAACGCCTTATCCACACATGCAGTCATAACAATGGGGAGAGACCAGACAGATATTTTCCCACAGACCCTCCAGGCAAGCTCTGCATCATGCTGTGTATATTTACCAGCTTGCCTGCCCTCTAATTGCACTGTTATCAGCTTGCCTAGTGTTTCCCCTTACAACAACAAACCTAAATACACCATTGGCACACACACACACACACACTCACACTCACACTCACACACTCATACACTCATAATTTAATACAGTGTGTGTGGTGTATATGAGTATTAGGATAGCTCAGCCACACCATAATAAAGTACATCTTCTAGCCAAAATATTTTGTTCCACATTGTTAGCATTTTATAACAAGAAAGCAAAAACGGGATAACCCATTCCAGCTTGCAAAGCATGGCTGTTCACAGCAAAACCATTTTTAAAGGGGAACTGAAGAGAGAGGTATATGGAGGCTGTCATGTTTATTTCCTTTTAGACAATACCAGTTGCCTGGCAGCCCTGCTGATCCTCTGCCTCTAATACTATTAGCCATAGCCCCTTAACAAGCATGCAGCAGATCAGGTGTTTCAGTGGTTCAGACTTATAAGTCTGATCTGACAAGACTAGCTGCATGCTTGTTTCTGGTTTTAATCAGATACTACTGCAGAGAAATAGACCAGTAGGGCTGCCAGGCAACTGGTATTGATTAAAAGGAAATAAACATGACAGCCTCCATATACCTCTCTCTTCAGTTCCCCTTTAACAGCTTTTCTGATCGCCAGTGTTTTCAAAAAGCGGTAAGAAGATGATATCCTATGAGCCGTTTCACACAGGAGAGAATTGTTTTTTGTTTAGAGAATTATCAAAATTGCTGAATGTAGCATTTTTTCAGCTATTGTGTTATATACCTAGAAATCAAAATCACTGTGAAAATTTGATCAGGGTTCATCCGACAGCAAGACAATGACTCAAGGTATGCCACGAAAAAAGAAGATGGTAAGCTTGTGAACAAGGGAGTGTACAGCTCAGTCTTCAGACTTAAACCGCGTGAAGCTGGTTTAGGACAAACTTGACAGAAAGGTTAAAGCAAAGCAACCTACAAGTGTCACGCATTTATAGGAACTTCTACAACAGAGTTGGGAAGAATATTTGATTTCCATTTTTGAAAAGAATGCCACAAGTGTATTCATTCTCCACAGCTATAGCTACCAAAGATGGCCAGTTTGACGAGTCAAAAGTTTAGAATATATTTTGGTTTATAAAATGGATTCCTCAATTTTAATTTTAGTTTTGTTTATTTGCTCTATGATTTCAATTCAGAGTACAATGACACTGAATTGCAGGAATTTCAATAAACTAAAATTGAGGCGCTACGAATGTCAGCTGCCTATATATATTCTGTCCAGGTAAAACAGCTTTTGTAACTGCTTGACTACTTTAGTCAGGGCCACTACAAAACACAAATTGAAAATGCATAATTGGTTACAGAAAGCAGTTATGTACTAGAGGACAATTATAGCAACTTCTATAAGAAATTATGTTTTAGGCAGACTTAAAGTGTAATTGTTGGGTATAAAATCAATTCTTTCTTTT